>NC_050522.1:26075571-26143018 GCF_002922805.2 Oryzias melastigma
GAGTTTAGCCATTGTTCAGCTACAAGCTAGCTGTTTTGGCTATCCAAAGTTTTTTTTAGGCTAATTTGGCATTAAGCTAATATTTTAGCTGGCAATTAGCTTAAGCCTTTTCAGCTATGAGCTTCAGCGGTTTTTAACTATCAATTTCAGCATTTTCAGCCAAATTCAGCGAACAGCATTAACACTAGCATTATCACCGCTAATGCTATACATCTAGTTCATAATTATGTTAAAAAATTATGGTTTTAAAGTTTTAAAAAAGTAGTTTTATGTGTTTAATGAACGTTTATCCGGTTTGGCTCGTGGCCTAAGGTGTGTTGTGGAGTTTGGCTCTGATTGAGTTTTAACCCTGATTTATTGTGTCCCTAATTTCCTAAAAACGTATATCTAGCCAGTGCGAAACAGACGGTGGGTTCTTCCATTTAAGAAGAATTAACCGTCATTGTTATTATCCAGTTATCAGGACTAGAGGATGAAACGCTGAATCAGACAGCTGGTGACATAACTCATATTTTCCATCGTTTTTGTAGAAAACATGTGCGGCCTCTCCCCCAGTAACTCTCTGCTCTGAACTATTTTTACGGCGCCACCATGTCCTAATGGATCTCAACAATGTGAACATTTACTCTGTTGTGCCACAAATACCTCTCTTCCAGGGCGTAAATGGAGCCGACAAGAAGAGCTAAAACTGTAATGGAGCTCCTTCTTCGACCCGTTTATGAACAGGACAGAACACGGAAGGCCCGACCGGCGACCTTCTCCTTTATTTGTATGTTTTACATACATGTTGGCGCCTATTTTAAGCCTCTGAGGATGAGTCAGGCCTGCCGTGTACTGTACTCGTCTTCATCTGCTGCTTCTCACTTTCTCCACAAGAACAAAACTTGAATTGTGTTCCTGTGAGTGTTCACAAGTGCTGAACTGAGCCGTGTTGACGTCAATAGGATTTGCGCCTCTATTTCTGTGCAGCTTCCAACCATTCGATTGATAAAAATATTTGTTTTTCTTACTTGTTCGTTCACAGAACCTGAAGTGAGACCAAATGGGGCTTTTGTTTTGGAGTTTTAGCACATTTATTTACTTTTCCTACTGTACACTTGTGAGGTGTGAAAACATTCATCGTTGAGACACGAATACTCTGACCTGCCGGTGCGACCGCGTCGAGTGGCGGCGAAGGCGAGAGAGTTGGCCCCGTGATCCGGTCGCGGCGGGGGTGAGAGGTGCTGGGAGTGGGGCTCCATGTTCCAGCAGCAGAGGAGGAAGAGGACGGTGGATTCATGCAGGACATGAACAGATGGATGGTCGCTCTGCAGCGTTCTGAGGGTTTTGGGTGTAATTAGGGGTGAAGGAAAAACATGGATTTAGTGATTCATCACAATAATTCATCTGATGATATTTGTATCGATTTAAAATGCTGATAAGATGTCATTTAATTAATTATAAGAATCCTTCTTCATCTTAGTTTGGCTTCCACCTGAACCCCAAACCGCTGGATAAGATACATGTTGAAATGTTGAAAACAAACCCAACTCTGTGTCCTCAGTTATACTTTCAGAACCTTATTGTTGAATCACATCCTATCTGGTTTATTTCTTATACTGACAAGTATTTAGTTGTTTAAATCAGATAATATTGATTGTTCCGTATAGAAACAAATAGAATTTGCTTGTGTAAAAGCAAGTTTTATCTGAGATCATAAAAAAAATGAATTTTTAGAGCCGAGAGTTGATTTAAAAAAAATTCAACTTATTAATCGCAAACTGGGGGAAAATTAATCGCGATTAATCGCTTTTTTCTTTTTTTTGTTACAGTATTTCCTGCCAACTTATTATCTGCGAATAATCACAATATGAAATCAGACTTAAAACTGCACATTTAGACCACATGTGTCAAAGCCACGGCCCGGGGGCCGGATCCGGCCCTCCAGGTAATTCTATCCGGCCCTCCAGGTAATTTTATTCTATTGTTATTAATGACCCGATGTTATCTTGAGCTCATTTCTAACTTGTATAATTTTGACAAAATATTTTTTCATGGAGAGTAAAATATTGAAAGTTATTTAAGGTTTAAGTTTATTTATTCTGGAATAATATTCCTGCATTTTTATTGTTAATAAATATGTTAAAAAAGTTACGGTATTAAAGTTTCAAAAATTGTAATTCTTCTAGCTTTTTGGATTATTTTGACACTAAGAGTATTTAGACAACTTTGGAGTTTGGCTAATATTTTAGCTCTATGCTAGCTGTTTTTGCAAATTTAGACTTTTTAAAAGTTTTTTAGGCTATTTTGAAGTTAGGCTAATATTTACACATCAGTTGTTTTGGCTAATTTAGGCTTTTTACCCTTTTCTTTTAAGCTATTTTGAAGTTTAGCTATTTTTCTGTTTTGGCTAACCTAAGTTTTTTCTTCCGTTTTTTAGGCTAAATTGGTATTTATCTAATATTTTACTTGGCTATCAGTTTCAGCATCTTTTCAAGCAACTTCAACATTTAGGTTGACACCTCCAGTATAATGAAAATACAAATTAGGTCATTAATATATAATCTAAAAAATGTAAAAAAGATCTTTTAGGTCTATTTATTACAGTTTTAAGGTTTGTGATAATCCCATGTTCTTGTTTTTAATGACTGATCCACGTTTTACTCAGCTGCCAATTAAGTGGCTTTAAATTGTTTTAACTTTGACCATCAGATCATTGGTCAGAACTCACGTAGCATCAGAACCATGAACAGAACCACCGCGTCCTCATGCTCAGACTGTGGCATTCCTCTGGTTAAATATGAAGTTTGTCAAATTGAATTTGATTAATCGCTTAAAATGGATTTATATAATTCTAATTCTATTGTGTTCTAGTTATACATAGTTACCATCATATCTTCAACTCCTAGAATCTCTTTAGTCAACAGCTGAATACAGTTTCATTAAATTAAAAACACATTTCTGTACATTTCTTCTTGGATCGTGGTTTTTATCTGATGTTTGATTACATACTGATTGCAGGTTACCGTGGCGATCCACCACAAAAAATATAAATATCCTGAAAAATAAATCAGTCAAAAGACAAAAAAAGGAACCCAGCTGTCAAATGAAGCCGGATCTCTTTTAATGAAGACGTTTAACACAGGAAACGGTTGATGCAACTTCCTGCTGAAAGACTGAAATAAACAAGAGATTTATTTTATTTTTATGGCCTCCAGTGTTTGAAAATACATGTTATGAAAGTAAAAACACCGTAAACGGTCTCTGCTGCATTCTAGGTCATGAAAATTAATACTTCTTTAGTGTTTTACGTCGTCGGTGAAAGGAAGAATTCAAAGACCTTCTACACCTGGAGCTCCATCATCCAGCAGCTACAAGGACCTGGCAACCCGTTTCACGCCCACAATCCTCCACGCCGTTCAGGATAATTACATAGGGTAATTACCAGGCTCCATTCTGAAATAACCATCAAATTGTTCCGTTTTTTCTTCACGTTTCCTTATTGTTTCTGATAATCTCCAATAATTTTAGTGAAACACAGAAGATCAAAATGCTGCAGGTTGGAGGCGGAGCCAACAGAACGAGTCATTCATGGAGCAGAGTTTAAGGACTGAGAGAGAAGGTTACAAACGTGACGTACAATGAGAATTAACTTAACTAACTCACCCGAATTAAAGTTTGTACAAAAACTAGTTAAAAACCTTCTAATTTTATTTGTCTTGAACAGATTATTTGGAGGAAGTGGTGATGTCCTGCACTTCTAACAGGATTTATCCTTAAGACTATCAGTTAGTAAATGTTTATTTAGCAACTTTCCCAGATAAAAAATCGCAACATGCTTCACAATAGTAAAAAAAATCATAAAATTACAACCAGATAGATGATATGTTATCTAAAGGCTTAGAAGAAAAACTTTAACACCATGTAAAGTTAAAAAAACGTTCAAATATGATTAAAAGTAAAAAGAAAAAAACAAGACAACAATTAAAAGTATGAATAAAATACTATGTTAAGTAAAAAAAAAAACTTAAACAGTAAAGTAGCCTGAAAAAAATAACAATTTTACATAAGGTAAAAAAACTTAAAACATTCTAATGTTTCTAATGCTATAAAAATAGTTTTAAAAAATGTAAAACAGTCTGTAAAGTAAAAAGAAAAAAGCTAAGCATATAATGTAGAGTAAAAAAAGTTCATAAATACAATAAAAAGTTAAAGAAAATGTCAATAATAATAAGTAAAGTAAAAAAATAACTTAGAAATACCACGTGAAGAGGAAGAAAAACTAAAATGAAATAAATAAATTTCTAAAAAGCTGATAGTGATTCATGTCTGATGTCTTGATGTGATCAGACTTGAGGATTCTTGAGTTTCTTTCCTTGGTTCTCGTCATGTTTGTCGTTTCCTCGTCCGTCTCCACGTTCATGTTGATCTTCATCAGTTTTCATTTCTGTCCATCACCATCAGTCCGTTTGGGTTCTGATTTGTCGCCTCGTTGCTCTCCTGGTTTCTCCGGTTCAGTTTAGATCCTTAAACTGGAGGAAAACCGGAGATGAGATGAAATCAGGGAATCTGACCTGGAAGAACGGATTATTTACATTAACTTTAAGATAATGATCTGAAACCAAAGCAGAGTTTGGAAACCACAAAGTCAAACCGTGTTGTCCATCCTGATTCAGTTCATGTTGAAAGAATGACAACATTTCAAAATAAAAGCTCTCCTTTGTTCCTGTTAGAAAGCGATAAAAACTACAAATGTTAATTGAATCGGAGTAAATGTCATTACAGTGTTTGATTTGCATTGTTTTTGTATACAAACTGCTCCTAAATGTCAGGAGGATGATCCAGTAGTGACTGAAAACAGCTCAGACTGAAGGTTTGCTTCTTCAAATGTCAAAGATCGATCTGTTTCTGTCAAACTCCCACTTCCACAGAAGCTGACGATCTGACTAAAGCTTCCTTTGAGGAGCTGAAGCTGTCGTAGGATGAGTAACGGGAGAAACAAGCTGATGTTCTGAGCTCTTTGAGAAGCAGCTTGGAGCGTAACTCGTCATTATTTCAGTGTCACAGCTCTAAAACAGAAGACGGATTCAAATGATCCTCTTAGAAAAACGGGAACGACTCTCAGGACGAGCGTTTGGCGTTTGTGAGGAGATGTTGATGTTCTGACTGATCTGGAGGATTTTCTGTTCTGCACAGATTTACATTCACATGAGGAGCCGTCACTGGATTGTTTGTGTGAGTTTCATACATTGCTTATGGTAGCAGGACTGAAAAAATGCTGGAAAATCTCCACAGAGCTTCTTGATGTGACCTTGAAGTGCTCAGCTCCAAAAGCCACGCCCCCTCAGAGGAGATTTTGGAAACTTTAGATCAAAATGGCTTTTTTAGACATTTAGGTTGTGGGATTTTGGTTAAAAACGTCATAATCCTCATTAAAACACGACTGGGAACGTTTCTTTAAATAAAATAAAAACACGGTCATGGAGGGATTTTAAACAGGGGCGGTTGCAGTTCCACAAATGACCACTGGGGGCTGAGAGGGACCGATCTGGGAACGTCTCCGACACAGTAGAGACGGGTGAAGAGAGTGTGACGTCACCCATAGAAGACAGAGATGACCTTTGAGATTACCACTGTACACAGTTTTAACATCTGTTCAGAGATGAAAAATAACCACTGGGTTCATTTAATGTGTTCTGCCTCAGAGAAATACGTAAAATTCAAATTAAATTAACTTTAAAAGAGATAAAATAACAAAACAGATGATTTGTGAAATTCTTTTTGCTGCATAAATGCAAATATTTGATGTTTAGCATTAAAATAAAAATGATTATCAGTAGAAAAAATAAAATGTATTGTTTGAAGTGAAATGTTATGTGATAAAGTAATGTAGGGGATGTTTTCAATTATTACAACCATTTATAGAAACAAAGATCTTGTTTATTTTTCCATCAGTAATTCACCTTTTCTAGAAAAACTTACAAAATACACGAATTTCCTTCATTTAGCGCCAATAATTAATCATTTCTGATCAGATTCACTTTGAACAACAAGAAGTGTCAGGATAGTTTCCCACAGTGGAAGCTCCGTCTAACCAAAACTACCTGAAGAAAACAAACAAATGAACAAACAAAGCTGGAAAATCAAGACTACCAAACCCCAAACTAAAATAACAAAACCCAGCAGAGTAACACTACTGAGGAAAAAGAACAAATAAATAAAATAGCATCTTTTTAAAGTAAAGATGACTTAATTAGCATTTTTTTAATTTAGTAAACTTTATAAATTGATGCTCATAGATGATAAACTATGTAGGTTTCTACATCCTGTTGACCTGAAGACGTCTCGTTTGACACACTCTACCTCAGAATGAACAGATTTTAGATGTGAAGAAAAACTTTGGTAAAAAGTTTGATCTTTTATGAGTTAAAAGGACATTTTATCTAATGCTGCACAACATTCAGTACTAGCTGAACTGAGATGATCCTGTTTGGCACAGAGAAGCTTTTATTTTGAAAATATGTAAAAAAAAAAAAAATCACATTTTGAGAGATTCTAGGTTCTTTTTTAAAATATTTTTGCTTTTGTTTGAGCCAAAAAATAGACATAATTCATATTTATTACTTAAAAGAAATAAAGTCATGAATTCCAATTTCTTCCAGGCTAAAGTGAAACCAAGCGGCTCCGTCTATGTTCTGATCAGTAGAAAACGAGACCAAACGTCTCTTTGACTGTCAAAGGTCGCTGACCCCTGTTCTCGACTGATCTCCCACAACCTTAGAAAACAGACGAATGATTTTACAATGTTGTTCCTAAATTGTGTTCGATTTACGTCATTTATATTTTTTTCACTTTGCTTTTTATTGCTTTTGTCATTATTCCTTCTGAGTCTTCAGGATCCTATCAGAGGATGTTTGTTGTTGATGTAAATCAGGATGTTTGACTACTCGGTGTGTCCACTCCACTCTAATCCTCACAGAAACACGAGAGAATTACTGTGTGAGGTGCAGAAAAAGGGTCACAGGAAACGGAGCAAACAGGATGTTTTGGTGGTTTATTTTCTTACGGATCAAACAGGAGAGCAGTGAGCGTTACATCAGCAGCACGCCGTGGTGTCAGGTTCAAGCCGCTGTTTCCAAACACATCGCTTCATTTCACTGAGAGTTACTGCATGTAAGCGCCGTGTTTTTAAAGAATCCTCTCATAAAACAGCCAATGGAGCTCTGATTAATTCACAGCCGAGATCTGAGAGGATCCATTTGCCGGCAGCGTTTTAGCTCCGGGGTGAGAGACGCTCCACCGAGGCTTTTAGGGATCACTTCCAACTCAAACTGATGAGTCTGGAAAAAAGGAAGTGAAGAGGATGTTGACATGACTTAGACTGAAGTCTCATTTATCTACCGGTCTGTCAGAGGATAGACTTTAAAGTTCTATTACTGGTTTATAAAGCTTTGAATGGTTTAGCACCAAAATACATGACTGACCTCCTGACCCAGTATGTACCAGCCAGACCTCTCCGGTCATCTGGATCCGGTCTTTTATCAGTTATAGAGTCAGAACTAAACATGGAGAAGCTGCATTCAGCTTCTATGCTCCACAGATCTGGAACAGACTTCCAGAAAACCTTAGATCTGCTGAAACACTCAGTGGATTTAAATCCAGGTTAAAGACTCACCTGTTCTCAGTTGGACTAATATGTATTCAAAAGTTTACGTCTGCACTGTCTATCTATGCTTGTTTTAAATTAAAATATTTTTACCTTCTTTTAATTTTATTTTAATGATCACATTTTTACTATTTCTTTTGATTGTTTCTTTTAATGTTTTATGTAAAGCACTTTGACACAGATAAACTTACCTGGCCTATGTAAATGTGTTGTGTTGCATATAGAGCTGCTACGATTAGTCGACTAATCGACTATTAAAATAATCGATTATTCATTACTTTATATAATATGGAGGCAGAGTGCAGTAAAGTTGAAAGTTATAACAACATTCTGCTAGTTTATTTGGCTATTCTGACATTTATTTAAGTTTTTTAGGCAATTCTGGAGTTGAGCTAATATTTAGGCTACACGCTAGCTGTTTTGGCTAATTTAGGATTTTTAAAGTTTTTTTAAGGCTATTTTGGGGTTTAGCTATTATTTCAACTGCATGCTAGCTGTTGTGGCTAATTTAGGATTAATATTTTTTGTGTCTATTTTGGAGTTTAGCTAATATATTAGCTTCATGCTAGCTATTTTGGCTAATTTCTGATTTTTTTTCCATCTATAAGGCTATTTTGGAATGTAGCTAATATCTTAGCTTCATGCTAGCTGTTGTGGATAATTTAGGATTTCTTTTAGGCTATTTTGGGGTTTAGCTAATATTTTAACTTCATGCTAGCTATTTCGGCTAATTTAGTATTTTAAAAGTTTTTTAAGCTATTTTGGAGTTTGGCTAATATTTCAGCTACATGTTAGCTATTTTGGCAGCCATTGCGCAGCGGTAGGGCGGTGGACTCCTGATCAGGAGATTGTGGGTTCGATTCCCGCCTCGCACGGCCATGTGTCGAAATGTCCTTGGGCGACATACCTAACCCCGAATTGCCTCTGGTGGGAGGGTGGCGCCAGTGTTCGGCAGCGGAGCCACCACCAGTGTGTGAATGTGTGCGTGACTGTGAAGCGCTTCAAGTATACGCCGTTTACCATTTGGCTAATTTAGGATATTTTTGAGTAGCTAATATTTCAGCTACAAGCTAGCTATTTAGGCTCATTTAGGATTTTTTTTAGGCTATTTTGGAGTTTAGCTAATATTTGAGCTCCATGCTAGCTATTTTGACTAATTTAGGCTTTTTTCAGTTTTTTAGGGTAATTTGGCATTTAACTAATATGTTAGCTGGCCATCAGCTTCAGCGTTTTCAGCTATTAATTTCAGCATCTTCAGCGGCCAAATTCAGCTAACAGCTTATGCTAGTGTGAACAGCATTCCCACTATCATTATCGTAGGTAATGCTATATATGTAGTGTTTAGTTAGTCTAATGACGGTTCTGATGTGTGTTTACATCCAGTTTACATTTGACCCGATTAGTCGACCAATCGGTAAAAATAATCGGTGATTAGTCGGTTACTAATATAATGGTTTAGTGGCAGCTCTAGTTGCTTATAAATCCAAAATGAGTTTCTGCAAGACGAATCCTTTAAATACAGAAAAGGTTTTCATGTAAATGGAGTTCTAACCGTTTCTGTCTCTTTCTGTCTTGTCTTCATGCTGACATGACCTCATCTGTATCCTGAGATATTCATCATCTACAGCTGACGTTTGGACAAACTCTTCAAATCTCTTCGTTTGCAGACAGAAGACGTGAAGCACCTTTAGAAAACATTCTGCTCTAATGGACCCAGATGGTTTCTGCAGACATAATCTCTGTGGGCTCCTCCAGTGTGCAGACGAAGAGCCGTCTGGATCCACAGCCAAGTGTCTGTTGACACAAGAGGCCTTAAGCTCATCAGAACCGTCGATTCTACGCCAGAACCTGCAGCCACACAATGTAAACGACACAAAATTCTCTCTGTTCTTGTTGTATTTTTGCTCATTTATGGTGTAAAGACTGACTTTGGGAACAGTGTCAGTCCTGTTCATGCATATGCATGAGGGAGAAATCCCATTAAACACAGCGGCGTCGCTCCCCGACTCTGAATGTACATGTAACCTTTGTTTGCAACAATACATAAATCCAGCAGGAAAACGACAATTGGCAGACGCAGCGTGTATTATGGTAATGGGAAAGATAAATACAAACGTGTAAACAGGCAGACAGAGGATTAGGAGTTCAGCTCTGTCGCAGATTTTCAGGAAAGCTCCGACAGAAGTTTACTGTCAGAGGCAGCAACAATAATCCCGTTCTTCCTTGTGGATTCACAGAGATAACAAAGATACACATTAAAGATGGTTTAGATACAGATGGAAAGAGGAGAAAAGATGTTCAGGTTCAATCAGCTGACATGCACAAACACATCAAAGGGGGCGGAGCTGAAATCAGTGACACAGCAGCCTGATAAGAGCTTCTATTGCAGATGTTCTTTCTGTAAATTCTGACTCTGATGATCAGAAATTGTTTTAAGAATCTTCTAATGGCATTTTTCTCATGATAGAAAACAGTTATTAGGACAATTAAAATTGTGTTTCTGAGTATTTTTTTAAGAGATTGTGAATCAGAAGAAGGTTAAAAAAATGTATGAAAAAGATCACGTTTGTGACGTAGAAAATACGGTGGGCGGAGCCACAAGCTCCACTCTAAAGCATCCACTCAGACAAATAGATCCGTGAACGTCTTTGTTCTCCTGAGCTCTGATGATACTCGACATCGTTGTTGCATCGCTAATGTTAGCTTGGGGCTGTGAGCTAGCATGAGAGGGTGTAAACAGAGAGCTCTCAGCAGCAGGGAGGGGAGGGGGGAGCGGGGTACCAAAAACGTCACGATTATTTCAATTATTTTGATAACAGATTCCTCTACAAAGTTAAGTTTAGTGATGCCTGAAGACAAAAGTTTAAACTTTAAACAAAAACAAGGAGAAAACAGTCGCCTATATTCACTGGGATGACAGAGTATTAGGGCCACTAAAAAAAATTAAAATTGAAGTATATTTACGACTCTCTTTCTCTTAAATTTCCACTTTTTTTCTTGTAAATTTTCACTTTTTTTATTTGTGACTTTTTTTGCCTAAATTTTATTTTTTTTTTAAATTGATTAAGTTTTATTATATTTATTTTTGTAAATTTACTACTTTTCTTGTAAATTTCCACTTCTTGATTTTTAACTATTTTGACTAAACTTGATTATTTTTTCAAATTTATTATGTTTTTCTCGTGAATGTATTTATTTTTGTAAATATACGACTTTTTATCTTGAAAATTTACAACTTCTTTCTTGGACATTTCCACTTTGTTTCCATAATTTTATGAAGTTTTTCTTGTAAATTTATTTATTTTTGTAAATGTACAACTTTGTTCTAGTAAATTTATTACTTTTTTTTCTTGTAAATGTACAAGAAAAAGCTCCTAATTCTAGCTTTTGATTTTTTTGTTAAATATCAGACTTTATTCTCGTAATTTAACAGTTTTCTTTTTTTCTTGTAAATGTATTTATTTTAGTAAATGTAAGACTTTGTGTCTCATAAATGTATCACTTTTTCTCATGAATTTATGATTTTTTGTTTTAAATTTACAACTTTTTTGTAAATTGATGACCCTTTTTCTTGTAAATATACAAGAAAAACTCTTAATTTTAAACTATGATTTTTTAGGTAAATATACGACTTTATTCTCATAATTTAACAGTTATGCTTTTTGTTCTTGTAAATTTACAAGATTTAAAGTCATAATTTCAATTCTTTTTTTGTGTGTAATTTGACCTTAACTTGTACAACATCTGTTAGCCTTAAAAAAATCAAATGTGGTTTTTAAGTGTAATACAATTATACTTAGTCTATAGTGAGGGAGACACCATACTTGACTCTTCAAACTATTTATTTATTATAAACTTAAATGTTCCAACTTATTCCGAAGTATTTAGTTAGATTACTTCCTCCATATTCATGTCTTTTATTTACATTTATACTCAAGTATATTTTTAATGATACAAACTTTAAGTCTTATTAAGTTTTTTGACACTAATATAGAGATATTTCTCATTTTTCCTGATTATTTAAAGATAAACTTTATGATAGAATAAACTCATTATTTGCTTTGACATGTGAAGTGACTCTCTCGGACTTTTGTCTCGAGATGGCGACTCTTGTGACGCACAGCAGCCTGGTGGGGGCGTCGCCGCGGCTGCCAGCCTGCAAGCGGTTAAATTTAAACACAACCAGATTCCCCGTCATCAAAGCACGTCTTCACGTTTAAGAGAAATGATTCAGAAATGTGGGCTTCAATATTCTGAAGCCAAGACGCTTTTGGCTGCTGATGAAAAGACACTAAATAGTAAACAGAAGAGTTAAAATGAGGATGAGGCAGAAAACCGTCAAACTGAAGATCCTTCAGACAGGAAGCAGTTTTATCAGTTTGTGTTCAACTTTTCTTCAAACTTAAAGAGCGGCTTTAGGGCATTTATGTTAGAGTCTGTATCTGATTTAAGGCGTTTAGTTACGGACTCCTCACTTCCTCTGCTCAGACTTTTATTTATTTTATTTTTTTTGTCTTCAGGCGAAAAGATACAGAAACATAAAAGAACCAACAGATTCATCACCTTAAGAGGTTTACTGAGTGAACAACTAAATCAAACACAGAGATTTACCCCCAGAACAGCTCAATTATTAACACTCTGACCTGTTTTTTACTTAAGACAATAATAAATATAATAAATATATGATCAGGGTGTCAGAAAGTGTGAAGTGCATTTATTTTCTTTATTTATTATACTTATTTTCTTATTCATTAGTATTTAGGAGTATTTTATTAATCATCCTAAGAAACATTTTTTTCCCTTTTTGTCTGTAATAAAGTTGTATGACGAGAAAAGTAATAAAATACCTGACTGACTTTAAAACAACAGTAAAGATTTTGCTATTTTTTCTAAAAAAATGCATCCAGGTTCTGAAAGTGTTTAAATTATGAAGCAAATATAAAATCGGTCTTTACATTTTATTCAAACTGAATGCTTTTAAACTATTTTTTAAAGATGTGTTTTTTTAAAAAATTGTAAATTTGTGCATCAACATCATCATCATTTCACAAATCAAAATATTTTTCGTGAACTTTAGGCTTTAAAAACTGAACCTTCTGTTGAGTCACTCCATAAAAATCTGAAAATATTTCATTTTTTTTCCTTTTACCAGGAAAATTATTTGTTTTGATGTTCTTTTATATTCAAAGAATTACAAAAATAACTGCATAAATGATTGTTTAGTTATCCTTGAAAAAATAAAAATAAAAAGTTTTGTTGAAAAAAATGTTTCTAAATCCTTTTTTTCCTTGAAAACTGACTTTAAAATACTACATGAAAATTTGAAAACAACAAATAATGATTATTATTTTTAAAAAGAAATTAGAGCAAAATAATATAATTTTTTTTAAATTATATTTTCTGAGTAAAAATATGAAATAAATGAAAGTTCATACAAAGATTAAAGGTGTGTGCCACTAAAAAACATCTTTTTAAGACATTTTCACAGCTCTTTTAGATTTGTTTGGCTTCAAAAAGCAGATAAAGGCAGAAATGGAGAAACTTCAGGGCAGCTCAATCTCACAAGGGCACCCTGAGGGCCGGATCCGGCCCCCGGGCCGTGACTTTGACACTTGTTCTTTAAGTTGTTTAAATGAATGTTGCTCCACTTAATAAAGATTTGGGAAATCTAAACATTTGTAAGGATTTGTTATCGATTCACTAACAAATGTGATGTAATACAAAGGAAAAAACAAGATTTTTGTTTTGGTCAAAATGGAGAAAATAACAGCCAAAAAACAATCTTCCTGTAATTTTGTTTTTTAGAGAAAAGCCCTGAAAAAATGTTTTTCTATGTGTGAGCAAAACAATTTTGCAGCAATCTTGACGTCAAAGTGGAGCTGGAAGAACTGCAGCCTTTTCAGAAACCTCCCATGATGCCTCGGCTCCGATCTGTCACACTTCCTCGCTCTATTTTCCCGTGCTAATGAGGAAACACGCGTGTCAACAGTTCATACGCTCCTGTTTTGATCTCCTTTCTTTCTGCCTGTGGTTGATCATGCAGCCCACTCTCTGTTCTCTCCACTCACATTGTTACCTCTGACTCACACACACTCGGAGTGCGAGTAGATGAGTGGATGCATATGAAGAGTCTGTAAGGAGACACATCAACGGCGTCCACATGGCGCCCACTCCCAGACGATGACAGTCCACGTCTACCTGACCCAAAGACACAAACCGCTAAAAGGTCGAGCAAACGAGCTTAAAGTCAATCTAAAAACTTTATATTTGTTATAAATGTGGTATTTTAGTTATGATTAGGACTTTTTTTAGACAGGAACTCCTCAGAAGCCTCTGGGTTGTGACCAATGATTAAATAAAGGCTGGAGTTGACATGCTAATTGGACGCCATATTGGATAGGTCCAGATGCTTGTTTACTGCTGTGCAGCAATTACACAAACAGAGCTGGAAGACAAAATGTGACTTTTCAAAAGTAAATAATTACTGTCGGATGATGAAGGAGAACTCAGAAAACGTTCAGGTAGATCTGAGTGAGTTTACTCTACATGTGAACGTTTATGGCAGAGGACTGCAGCCACATGTGGATCTTTATCTCCATGGTGACCCCAAACATAAAATAAGTCATGTCGACCATCAGAGTCAGGAGACTGGAGCGGTGGCTGATGGGAGTTGTAGTGTGCTGAAGATGGTTAGTACTCAGGAGAGGGCTCCCTCTGGTGGTTGGAGGAGGACATGGCTGACAAAATGATTCTAGACATGTTCTCCATGAGAAACTAGGGGTGTTGGGGAAATCTATTCCGTGATATCTCACTTGGCGATACTTGTATGGATTTAAATGCTGACAAAGCGATATTTAATTAATTATTTCCTTTAGCGTCTTAGTTTTGTTTTCCCCCTAAACCCCTGACAGCTGGTTGGCAGCACACTGAGCCTCTTTGAGCAGCTCTACACGAATCCCAAAATGAAAACACGAGCTCACGGGAGCTAGCTTGTGTTAAATGTTCAGTCAGCCTACGATTTTTGTCGTTATGAGACATGTCGTTAGTACTTGAGATGAGTACCGAACAGAAGCTCTGTGCCACGATGCTGTCACTATTATTATTCAGGTAAAAAAAAGTGAAAAATTGTTCTGGTACAGTCTATGTTAGCATTTATATCTATATAGGATGTACCGGGATACGCATCGTATCAGGAGACACTTATCGCGATACATATCGTATCATGAGACGCTTATCGCGATACGTATCGTATTACGGGACACTTATCGCGATACGTATCATATCATAAGACGCTTATCGCGATACGTATCGTATTACGGGACGCTTATCGCGATACGTATCGTATCATAAGACGCTTATCGTGATACGTATCGTATCATAAGACGCTTATCGCGATACGTATCGTATCATGAGACGCTTATCGCAATATGTATCGTATCATGAGACGCTTATCGCGATACATAGCGTATCACCAGACTTTTTGCCAATAGATAACCTTAATTAAAAACACCATTTTCATTGGAGTGAGTCTTTAAGCCATGGAAGAAAGCGGCACACACAGGGTTAAAGTGTTTTTCACTCTGTCCTCCCTCAAATAAAAATCATGATTAAACATAGAAACCAAAATAATGGAAATGAATTGCATAAAATCTGGACCTGACAATGGCAGAAGACGGGGTGGTGCTCTATGGCTTTGTTTGCTGAAGCAGAGCAGTATGGGTAAGGAGATGTGGGAGTTGGACTTTGAAAAGCCCAGCCCTTTCTGATAAGTAATCTGAATGTGCCCAAACCATTGAAATGACTGGATTTCATTTCAATCTAATTTAACCTCCTCTGCAGGCCCAATGTTCATTGTGTGGCAAATAAAAGCTGCTTTAAATCAATGTGGGGCCATTGTACACTCATTAACACGCTCCATCTGAGCACCCGCATTTAAAAACACCTTCATATAACAGCTTGAACAAAAAGATTGTGTCCATAATTTGATTGAGGCTGCAGATCTGAGCATCAGATGAACACGCCGTCTTTGGAAAAGGTCTTAAATTTACTGCTGAGACGCGCTGGCTGATCAAAACACGGAATTATTCTGGGGAAGCTTTAATCTATCATCCTTTGGTACGATCAATGTTGAAATGTAGATTTGTAGTCATGTAACAGAAAACTGATCCAATATTAGTCTCTTTTTTTCATGAAACGGGGGTTTGTCCGGGATGTTTTTTTAACAATTTTGTTTTACTACTTTACCATTTGTTGTAACAACTTTATAATCTTTTTGTGGCAATTTTCTTCCAGGTAGATCAGAAGAGTCAAACTCAATCTCACAGGGGCCAAAATCCAAAACACAGCCAAAAACGACATTTTTAAACTTTAAAACTGTAACTTTGTAACATAATTATGAACTAGATATATAACATTACCTGTGATGATGCTAGTGTGAATGCTGGAAGCTGAATTTGTCTGCTGAAGATGCTGAAATTGATAGCTAAAAACGCTGAAGCTGATAGTCAGATAAAATATTAGCTAAATGCAAAATTAGCCACAAAAAAAATATTCTTAGGTTAGCCAAAACAGCTAGCATGTAGCTGAAGTATTAGCTAAACTCCAAAATAGCCTAAAAAATCTTATTAAATTAAAAAATCATCCAAAAAGCTATCAGAATGCCAATTTTCAAAACTTTAAAACTGTAACATTTTAACATAATTCTGAATAATAAAATGCAGGAATATTATTCCAGAATAAATCAACTTAAACCTTAAATAACTTAATAGAAAATATATTTTGTCAAAATTATACAAGTTAGAAATGATTAAATATTTTTCGGAAATAAAAGGTGGAATTTAAAAAAAAAGTAAGATCAAACCAATAATAGGGAAGTCCTTTTGGTGAATAATATGATGCGAAATGAAGAGGAAATCCAATGTGAGACGTTTTTAACAAGAATCAAAGTTAAAAAGCAGAATTAGTTCAAGTAACTGAAACTTTAGTTAACTTTACTGCTGGTGAAGCTTCACATCAAACCTTCCAGTTGAAACTAAACTATAAAAATATTCAATAATATCTTTCCTGAACTTCAGCTTTTCCTTTTTTCTAAAACATCTTAATTTTTAAGATGTATTTTATCTATTGTATCTATTTTAGCTGCACAAAGTCGTTATATCTGCAATATTTTGATGTTAAAAAAATAGTATTTTCTAAATTCTCAGGCTGAAGTTGAGCGTCTCGCCCAAAGACATGTCAGCCGTCAAGGCCGGGAATCGAACTGCTCGCCACCCAATTAGCAGACGACCTTCTACCTCCTGAAGTGTCTCGTTAAAACACTGCTCGACATGACTCCGCCCCCAGGACTCTCCTGAGGAACTCACCATCATTCCACCCTTCAAAATAAAACTACTATCACGTCTGTTTGCTCTTTGTTAACGGTTGAAGGAAACCGAAGACTCCACGGCCGTTTGGCCTCCAGATCTCTGAGCGCTCCCTGACCTTCTGACCCCGGCGGCCTTCAGGGTTGTTTGAGCCGAGTGTTTACCGCTGTTTTCTTGACCTCTGGTCTCCTGCACAGATCGTTCTTTTGCCCAAAAATACGGCTCAAATGTATCATTACATTAATTAGAGTTATGGAATATCAGATGTTAGGAGTATGAAGCTGTTTGCAGCTTTTTCACAGAAAATCAGGAGAATAAAAGCTTTCATGGATTGTATAAATAAACATTCATGAAAGGAAGATGTTGAAAACAGCAACAAGAGCAGAAACACATTTACTACGGAGGGATTTGTGAGTTCAGCCGATCATAAGAGGAAACGTCTGAAGTGTTCTCCAACAACCGTCTGTGATGCGTCTGCGCTCCGATTTATGGTGGAGAGTCTCAGAACAGCTCGTTCAGTCCAGACTGCCCATCATCTCCTCCTGAAGCTCTTCACGCCGTGACGCCGCCTGGCCTTGATTTTAGCCGCGCTGCGAGGCCGCTCAAGTATGCTAACGTCCATCTTCACAGAACATCCTTGTAAATAAAATAGAAGTTTGTCCTCCAGTTCACGTGTGGGGAAAAAATAACCAGCTTGTGTCACGGATGACATCATCAGCGACATTGATTCAACCTGGAAGACACAAATATGAACAAAAAATCGTTGAGAATCGCTTCATTTCAGGCAAACCACAAATAAACAAACAGATATTTAGGGATAAATTGATTGAAAAGTAAAGAAAACAGAAGGTAAAGAAATGCACAAACACATTATACTTATTCATATTAATAAATGGACATATATGGATCATGTGACACATTTATCCATTTAATTTAATGATTTCAAATAAGAGAGAAGTAAACGTATAAATCCTTATTGTGTTGTTTTATTTCACTTTTCTTTACATATTTGCCAGAATCTGTTTCTTTAAGTCTTTTCACTTGATAATAAAATATTGCAGAAAAGTCAGAAATCTACGGTGGCCCTGAGGGGTAAAATTACATCAACAAATCACTCGACGTAAGATCACAAAAAAATTTTTTAAATGAACAAAAATACAACATTACAGTTTGGAAATCAAAACCAAATTCCATAAACCAAAACAAATGATTTATTCAGAAAACAAAATAATATTTCTAGAAATCAAAATGAATTGTTCAAAACAAAAGTAGAAACCGCAACAGGTGGTTTTTATTTTACATCACTGGGACGTCTTCTGGCCACGCCCACTGCTAAAGTTCAGTGATCGATCAACTCGTTACCAGCGTTCAGGTAAAACCTCGTCAAAACTCAAACGTCGTCATCCAATCAGTGACATCCCATAATATCTCCCTTTTCTGGCTCCATTATTTAACTTGAATTTCTACAGAATGTGTGTAACCACTGCAGTCAACAGACACAAAGATCCACAGAAACACTGATGTCTCACTCTGACAGAAATAAAATACACAAAACAGAACGAAGAAAAGACAAAAACGACCACAGCCGTGACAACGAGGACACAATTAGTCCATTTATTACTGACTGTCGAGGCTTTTGTAGAACATTGCTAATTCAATTCAATTTTATTTCTATAGCCCAAAATCACAAAGGAAATTTGCCTCATTGGGCTTCATGCAGGTCATTTTACAGATGCAGAAAATTAGTCATAAAATATGAATAATAGCTAAAAACTAACAGACTAAATAAAAGGTTATCCCTGCCTTAGACCCGCCCTCCTGGTGAGGAAAAACTCCTAAAAAACCTGAGTCAGGAAAAAGAAGAAACCTCATGTTGACAAACATTTTATAAAGGATTAACAAATGCTAATTAATGTACATTTATAAGCAGCTTAACGCCACATTATTAATACCTATTCATGTTGTATAAGTAGTTTATTATGAAATCTTTTATTGTCTTTATTTGCAGTTTATTTCAATGATTAATACATTTACAAATTCTGACTGATGTATATTTATAAAGAACTTAATACCAAATTCTTGATGTCTTATAAATAGTTTCTTAAAGACACTTATTATAAAGCGTTACCAAATTTTGTTTTGCTTTTTAAATTGTGTTTATGATCTTTATGATTTTGTGTTGATATGATTTGTCCTTCAGGGCCACCGTAGAAATCCTGCAGAAAGTCGTCTTTCTTTGTGCCTTTTGTGCTTCAAATGAACACAACAAATGAAATGTAACATGTTTTTCTTTTAATGTGACAGATAAAAGCAGTTCAGACTTTTTCCAAACTCTCGCCGGTCGGAACGTTCCGTCCAGAAGTTCTGCTTGTTTTTCTGGGAACTTCTCGGCTCCAAATGCAGCCATCTGCTGCGTGTTCCTGAGCTCCAAATCCTGACAGTCTGAGTGGGTTTTTGGGATGAGACGGGCGGATTAACACGGACTCTGAAGTAAACACGTCTCTGTGAATGTGGAGTCACTCCGAGTCCATGCAGTTGTGTCGAACACAAACACCAGGTCAGGTGAATCATGGGAGTTGTTGTCATCTGATGGCATTTGTGGATCAGAGCGGGGGGGCTGGGGGGGCTGGAGTGCAAACATGAGGGTGGAAAGGTGTCGGATCCACCACGAGGGTGGAGGAGACTTGGAGGACGATGGAGCGTGTGAAGGTCGGTGGGAGTCTCCAGATGTTCCTGTGACAGACACATGTCACCTCCTCGTCGCCGTGACTCAGCATTTGTGAAGGAACAGAAACGTCGGATTGAGCCGTGTCATCACGAAGAATAGATTTGTAAAAACTGAGTCAGAAAAGCAAAAGCTGGATGTTTTTCTGCAGATCGGCTTCAGCAGGAGCGACAGCGGCAGCAGGGATTGTGGGAAATCCACCATTACAAGCCCAGAGGCAAACCAGAGGAAAATGAACTCATTTATTAAAGTCAATAAACAAAACAAAAACAATGAAATTACAAATAAATCAAAAACTGAGAAAAGAGAATAAAAGCAGAAAGATAGACAGGCAGGAGCTGTTTAAAAAAAACTGTTTTAACCCTTTAACTACCTGCTCAACCAAACGGTGGGAAACATTTAGAAACCATGTTTCTGTGGGTTCTATCATATCAGGGCTTGTCTGCTCGGTCTGGGGTCGTTGCCGTGGTTCTCGCCCTTACTGGGGCGGCTGGAGTCCAGCACTGCAGCCTCACAGCTGTGGAGTGGACCCCGTGCTGTTCCGGTTGGGGTGGGCGCCATGGCGATGTTCCTTTGACCGAGCTGGCTCCTGGTATGATAGAATCCTCAATACTGTTTCCTCACAGCAGAGCCAAGCCTTAAGTTTATTTTACAAGATTTTTTTTATTTTTATTTTTACTTCATTGTGTGTGGGGTCATGGGTGTGTGTGTTATGGGGAGGGTGTATGTGTGAAGGGTGGGTTGGGCTTTTATTGTGTATGTTTTGTTTTTAAATGTGAAGCGCTTTGGGTTACTCTTGAGTATGAAAGGGGCTTTTATAAATAAAGTTTGATTTGATTTGATTTGAAGTATTGGCTTTCCTGCTTTTACTCACATTTGAACTAAAGTTCCATCTCATTCCTAACCCAGAGTTCAATATGATGTTGCTCCACCTTTTGCTGCTATTGCAGCTTCAACTCTTCTGGGAAGGCTGTCCACAAGGTTGAGGAGAGTATTTATAAGAACTCTGGATCATTCTTCCAAAAGCTCATTGGTCAGGTCACACTGATGTTGGTGGAGAAGGTCTGGCTCTCAGTCTCTGCTCTAATTCATCTCAAAGGTGTTCTATGGTGTTCAGTTCAGGACTCTGTCCTCCATGTCTTTATGGACCTTGCTTTGTGCTCTGGTGCACAAAAATGTTGGAAGATGAAGGGCCCGCTCCAAACTGTTCCCACTAAGGTTGGGAGCATTGTCCAAAATGTTTTAGCCTCCTGAAGCATTTAAAGTTCCTTTCACTGGAACTAAGGGGTCTGAAAAACAAGCCCACACCATCATTCCTCCTCCACCAATGCAGTCTGAAACGTCCCGTTCTCCTGCAACCTCCAAACCCAGACGGGTCCATCAGATTTCCAGATAGAAAAGTGTGATTCCTCCCTCCAGAGAAGACGTCTCCACTGCTCTAGAGTCCAGTGACGGCGTGCTTTACACCACTGCATCCACGCTTTACATTGTACTTGTTGATGTGTGGCTGCAGCTGCTGCCATGGAAACCCATTCCATGAAGCTCTCTGTGTACTGTACTCATGCTGATCTGAAGGTCATATGAAGGTTGCAGCTCTGCAGCAACTGACTGCAGAAAGTCTATGACCTCTTTAGACTTTCAGCATCCTGGCTAAGTTGTTCCAAATTCTTCCATTTTGTTCTGATAGAACTGACAGTTGACTGTGGAATATTTAGGACATTTCAAGACTGGATTTGTTGCTCAGGTGGCATCCTATGACAGTTCAACACTGGAATTCACTGAGATCCTGAGAGCAAAACATGCTTTCACTAATGTTTCTAAAAACAGTCTGCATGTCTGAGAGCTGATTTTATACACCTGTGGTCAAACCAAGTGATTAGGACTCCTGATTCTGATCATTTGGATGGGTGAGCCGATACTTTTGGTCATATAGTGCATGTTTATGACTTATAAACATAGACACATCTTCAAGTCAAAAAGACAAACATCCCAATATCAGCAAGACTCACACTCCTCTGAAACCCTTAGCTCTATTTCAAATAATCCTCGATGTGGACTCTGGGAGCAGTGAAGACGATTCTTTTGTTGTGGAATCAGAGTTCATCTTCTCAGATTCCTCCTATGATGATGATATGCCAGTACATGGATTTGCAGCCAGAACATCCTCTCCACATGATACTTATACATAAGTAGACTAATAAACTATTAATTGTTGAAGAAGAGAATGATGAGAAGCCTTCATCTGTAAAAAGACAATTTTCCCAATTCAAATAAGGAAACCAGAATGTTGAAGACAGCCAGTGGTGCCACAAAACACAGACACACTGGAGAAAAGTCTTTCTTGTAGGCCAGGACTGCCTGGTCCTAAAAAACCTGTTTCTCTTAGGTATGTGGATGGGGGAGGGAGCAGATCTGTGTGCTGTCGTACAACCTAGATCTAATTTGCAATTTGAAGGTCATTAAATGCATCGAAAAGGAATCAAACGCCCCCCCCCATGTCACCAGTTTTAAGGTAAAAATGGAATATATAAGTAAAAACCAATATTTAATGTGGACTATTCCTAGTGGCGGAATCTGGAATGCATGTCAAACTTAAATTTAAACATGACATTCTGCATTGTGAAATCAGGAAGGCATTGTTGATGGTTTAAAGGCATTTGTCTGTGTTAAAAATATTTTTTTCACCTGCATTGAACAGTTTTGAGGTAAAAATAAAATTTAAAAGTAAAAGCAAATATTTCATGTGGACTATTCCTGAGCCGGATTCGAACCCATGACTTTCTGAATGTGAGTCCGCAGCCATAACCACTTGACCGTCTAGTGGCGGAATCTGGAATGCATGTCAAACTTTAAATTTTTATTTTATTTTACTGAACGTTGATTGAAGTTTTGAATTTAAAATGCCCTTCACTTGGACTTGGGCTTTTCTTAGGCATTTTATGTTACAGCCTTTTATTGTTAAGAAAGTTTATCTCAATAAAATGTTACAAAATAAACTATTTCTGATGAAAACTATTAATTTTGCCATTCTTGTTTTCATAATTAATGTAGAACTGCTAAATTCCATGAAGCACACATTTTTTAAAGAGGCCTTAAAAAAAGGCCACATATTAATTTGCGATTAATTGCAAGTTAACTGTGGACAAAATGTGATTAATCGCGATTAAAAATTTTAATCGCCTGACAGCTCTAATACATATATATATTAAAATTTTTAATATAAAATTAAAGATATATTATAAAATTAAGATAAAGAAACCTTTCAGAAACCTTTATTAGTCCCACAATGGGGAAATTGATATATGCAACAGCACAGGTATATATATATAGTATATAGTAGATATATATACATATAAAGTATATATAGATATATATTTATTTATATTTATACACATATATATATATATATACACATATATATATATATATATATATATATATATATAGTCAGATGAAGCTCTTAACTTTAAAGGTACATACACTCCGAACGCGATTCGTGCGACACATTTGCGTGGCCCGGCGCTCTTTCACCGCGTCACTCGCTGCTAAAATCAAAGTGCTGCCAGACCGCCGCGCCCATCGCTCATCGCAGGACTTCAGATCCCCTAAATTTGCGTCTGTACCATTGATTAAAACTAGCCACCTCTGCCGCGGGAATCGCGTTCGCAACAAATAAAACTATTATCTCTGAGCAGAAACTGCAGAGTCATGTTTGGTTTTTGCAAAGTCATGTTTCGTCTGTCTCCATCACTGTTTCTGCATGAATATCTTGGGTGCAGTTAATGCAATAAAAGCAGATAAACGAGTTTAAAGAAGAAAATGTTTCTAAAAATACTCCAGAAAGCATTTTTATTGCAGCAGAATCTGATTTCATAAATCTACCAACACTTTCAGTCGACCTGTTATTAGCTAATTCTCAAAAGTCAAGCTTGTTAATTGCGGAGCGCTCGTTTCCGTGCCTCCATAAGTGGCTCAATCAAGGCCCAAACGGACGGCGCCGTGTCACTTCCTGTTCCTGACAGCAGAATCATAACATGACTCAAGCTGGAGGCAAGATTTTTCTTTGAGTTGCAGCAGGGAAGGAAGTATTGCTCTGAGGCCGAGGGACTCGACTGACGCCATACCCACGCAGGTACACGGCGTTGCCACGGCGACGGAGGGCTTTCCTGTTCGCCGCTGAGAGCACGGCTTTGCCAACTGATGAGTGCACCTCCACAGGTGATCCCTAAAACGTCTTCTGCAGCACTCCAAAGCGCGTGCGAGCGTGTGGTCAATCCCAGAATGCCAAGCTTTTAGAGCGCATTCGTGCGCATCCGCCCACGGCAGCTTTGGCAGCACTAATGTAAAAGATGACTGTGCTTCACTAATTTAAGAAAGAAAAAACATTTTAGTCACTTTCTGTTTCTGTTCTGTGAAAATATCACCTTTAATTCACAAATACCAAATATAAAACACAATTTTTAACACTTTTCTTCTCTATATGTCAACAGCTAGAGTGGAATTTTTAAATGATGACAGATTTTTATTTCTGCACAGATTTCATGGTTGATTTGAAAGGTGCTTTCAAAATAAAATGTAATAATATTTTTTTCTTACTTGCATGAAAATCTGCACCTGTAGTATTCTTTGTACACTTAACATCTGGATGACTTACAAAAACAGATGTTCTCTAAGAATTTCTTTTATATAAAATCCTAAATGTTATTTTTAAAAAAGCTTTTTTTTAAATAAAAATAGTCTACGTTACAATTTTTTTATATTTTGTTGCAACAATTTGTTTGAAATTTTCTGTGGCAAGGAAAAAAAAAGCATTTTTATTGTTTTTATTTCTGCCCAGTTTTGAAAGTTTTTTCAAAATAAAATGCATTAATTACAGTTTTTTTACTGTGCCTGTTTCTTGTATTTTCTCCATGTGAAATTAATAATATAGTTACATTAAATTATATTTAATGATGGTGTAAAAACAGTAAAAACGCAAATGCTTTAAAAGCCTTGATTTTTTATGTTATTCTCAACTGATTTTGATGCTTATATAAAAGTTATTTTGAGTTTTAATGTGTAAAATAGTTGTAGATGCAACTTTTGCTTTTTGTTGAGTGTATGCATGTAATAGAGGCTGAAAAATAAGGTTTTCTTCATTCTTTCATTTCTCCTGCATAAGATGTCTGGTTTCTTGAGGAAATTCAATAAAATAGCAAATTAAAAACTTACACGTCAGTTTTTTTTATACATCTAATATCTGGATGACACACAAAAACAGATGTTATTGAAGCATTTATTTGATAAACTGTAAACAATTTAAAATATTGTCACTTAATAAAGTTGTTTTTAACAAAAAAAATGTTTGAATAAATAACTTTAAACTTTATTTCATTGTATCACAACCATCAGTTTGATATTTTATGTGGTAAAGAAATAAACAGATTTTTATTGTTGTTTTTTAACCTCTATACAGTTTTCATGTTTTTCAAGATCCTTTCAAAATAATGTTTATTGTTTTTCATTATGTGAATCTTTCTCATTTTCTATGTATTTTTTTTTCTTCAACACAGTTTTTGTGTTTTGAATCCTTTCAAAATAAAATGTTAATTTATTTTCATTGGGTTCCTCCTTCTCATTTCTATTGCTATTTTTTTGTTGTCATTTGTTTTTCAAGGTCCTTTCAAAATATATATATATATATATATATATATTTGTTTTTTCATTAAGTGCATCTTTCTCATTTTTATTGCTGTTTTTCTTTCTTCTGCACAGTTTTCATGTGTTTTGAAAGATCTTTTAAAAAATATATACATTATTTGCAAGGAAATGTGGATGTTAGAACAACTATTCTATTTAAACCTACAATGAAAAAAACAAAAATATTGGACCAGTTAAAAAAAACGTCTGTAATCTGTTACATTTAAAATTATTAGTTTTCAAATTAAAATCCTGAGTTGATGATTTATTTAGAACGTTAGAGTAAAATATAAAACGTGTGATCATTAGTTATTAACTGAACTATCAGTAAAAATGTATTAAAGAAATTTACCATTAAAAAGAAAATGTCAAAAAAATAAAAGTGTTGGTTGAATTCTCAGGTTTCCAGAGAAAGTTTTCTCATTGATTGAAGCAGATTTTAGGCTAAAGTCCTACAGAGAACAGAATCCTGCAGAAAGTTTCTCCTCTAATTCCTGATGATTTTATTTAAACAGCAAAGAATATACTAATTAGGAGAAACCTTTGACAGTCTGTAGCATCTTTTAATGCCGTCTATTTTTGGGAAGCGTGGACCTGAGCTTTCATTTGGAAGAAATGTAGTCATGATTGCAGTCATTAGAGCAGCAGATGGAGAGGTCTTCTCCTCACAGAAACGATGCTCTTTGATTACAGCTTCAGGTCTTCATGTGAACAATCCACGTTGGTCCAAAGGCTGCAGAGGGACGCTCTTCTGCAGGTAGAAACATTATATATACACTAAATGTTGGAGAGTTTGTTGTTGAAGTTTGTTTGTGAAGTATGGAAGTCCAAAGAGGACAAATTGAAGTAATTAACACAACATGAATTAATGTATTAATTAAATACATTTGTCATGAAATCATGAACCCCTTCACATCCGACTCCCAATTACATAAAAATATATTCTCCATTCAAATGGATTTATTGGTACGATCCGAATTAGAGACAAACGACGGGGTTCAAATTAAAGTATCAATAATTAATTAAAATACCAAATCATTTCATATAAATCACACATTTTGTTGTTCCACTGCTTGATTGTAGTGTTTCATGAATTAATTGTATCTCTCAAACCAACACTTTATAATGGTTCTGGTTTCCCCAACTCGTCGTTTTTTGACGTGCTGGCTGTCCCGTCAAATCAGGCGTCCCCCAACCTCCAGGCAACAAACTGGTACCGGTCCAAGAGCGGCTTGGTACCGGGCCGCAGACATGGAAAAAATGCATACACTAATCAGCTCCTTGAGCAACAATAACAATAAAATGATTCTGATTAATTGATTTATTTTGTCCCCTTTGGTCCTCCATAGAAGGTGAAACATAAAGACAGCTTCACTGTTGTTTGAAACTCCTGAAACCCTGAAAACACCATCATTTAGGTCAGAGCGACTTGTTACAAATACTTAATTATATAGTTATACATTAGATCAAAGTGTTTTATTATTCATTTAGTTTTTATAATACCGGGAATCTGACGTGAAGACCGGAATGATTTTATTTTGGAGAAGAAACTTCAGCTTTTGAGGTTATTTTTTTCTTGTTCTTTTATTGTCAAAAGTTGATGGATGGGCTTGAGTTTTCATCATATTCTCATTTAAAAAGACATATTTTACTCAGTAATGGATGTCATTGTTGGATCACCGTCTCCAACGTCACCGTTTTTGACCTTAAGAAGAAGCGGAGCCGTTCATCCGCCGAATCCGCTAAATCAATTCCAGGATATGAATAGTTCACCCAAACTAAAAATGTTCAAATTCTGACTGTGGAACTTTATCTTCGTCTTGCTCGTTTCTCAGAAAGATGTTTCATAAGTTCATAATGAATATAAACGTAACAGGAGTGCAGTTCCTCTGCGACGCAGCGAGATGACAGTCTCTGCAAAAATCTTCACTGCACTTGCAAATTCAAGCATTAACAGTCACTGTGAGTCCCCATATTGGACATGCAGTGTTTAGTATTCCAGCCCATCTGTCGGGTCATGTCACATATGGCGCCCGAGCCGTCCCAACCTCATGTGTTCCCGACTTCCTCCTGGTGGTTGTTTCATTCAAAACCAAAGACGTGTGAGGAAAAAAGGCCTCTGACATTCGCCACAAGGATGTCGGGAAAGGCCGGGGAGGCGGCCTCAAAGACGGCTGGCGGCGAGTGGGCGGCGAAGACACTCACCGCCAGAAAGCACAAAAATGATGAAAGTTAAACGGTGAAGCATTTCACAGAAACACAACAAAGACACAAGCGGCTAATGAGTCGACCCAGACCCGATCTGTCTGCTGGTTCTCTCATTAAAAGCTTTGTCGGCTTTTCTGACCTGCACTTTTTTTTCTTTTGAATCGGCGTTACACAACCTGCATTTGTGCAACCTCACAAAACAGCTGAATGTCAGGATGAATTAGCTTGAATCAGCATTAATTGCAGCAGATTACATTTGTGCACCAGGGCAGAAGCGAACATGCACACCGTGTTCAGATGGAAGTGCCACTCTGTTAATCGCACAATAAAGTCGATTGCTGCAGATGTAGCCCTTAAAGTTACTTAATGACAAGGAGAAAGTGTTGTTTTTTCAGTAATAGTTCAATCATCTGGCAGACGGACAACAAATGAAGCTGCAGCTGCAAAGAAGCAAACAAATGCTTGTTCAAAAGGTCAGAAAAACATCAGTTTGACCATTTGTTCTGATGAAACCTGGACTGTTCTAAAAACCAAACAGAAAAACAAACTGGCACGCCTACTCGGTCACATGACCTGTTGACTGTATACGATAACTGGAAAGAGTGTCCAGTTCTTTAGAAAATGATTTACTTCCAAATTAGTCTCCATTTTTCTTGATACAGACGTCCTCAGGAAGCAGTTATTGGTCAGTCATCGTTTCTATGGCAACCGCTCTCCCCAATCAGGAGGGAGCTTGATCTAAACCAAAAGAACAAAGTACTAAAAATTGATTGAATATTCATTTCTTTTGAAAGGGACCATGATAATGCCCTTCGAGGTGTGCATTATCAGAAATTAATGCGCTCAGGCTTCCAAAGCGTGCACTAATGTCTGATAACACACACTTTGTGGGGCATTATCCCTTACGTGACCATTACAGTGCCATATTTGTTTCAGTCAGGTAAACAAATGCATAAAGGAAAGACGAGTCCAGTTGCTTCTTCACACTCACCTGTCTCCGTTACCTGGATCAGGTGTGCTTTTTCCAACAAGAAGCTATCAAAAGACGTCAGTCTTCATCACTTAAATTGTAAACTTTATGTCAGTTCACGCTGTTTACAACCCAATGTGGAAAAATATTCAATGTAATTCTCCGTTACTGGTGCAATTTCCTCCTTTTTATATCTCAATAAAGTTGTTTTTCATGCAGTTTGTGCGTCAGTTGTATTTTTCACATCTATGTCTATAAAGTGGTATATACTGCCGTTAGTATTAAATGATGTTTGTGCAGTTTGTCCTTCTTAATCTGTGTCCTCTCCTGCGTTGTTTATCCTCAGTTATGACCTCGTGAACCATTTTTGTTTTTCCGGCGCTAACTTTGCTATTCCAGGAAGCTCTCCTGCTGATTCGCTTCGTCATGGAGTTTTATTTTTGCATTATTTTTGTACTAGTTGGCTTGGCAACTGGAAAATGAATAAGATCCTGGCAGAAATTGTTAATGGACTTACCCCAATGGTATTATCATGTTGCCTGGTGAGGCTTTATAAAGGGACCTGCAAATCATTTTTACTCACAAAATGAGATCTCTCGAGAGCCTGATGCTCCAATTGATGAATCTTTTTTTATGTTGGAGGAAGTGTGGGACATCTATGTATGGAGGACTCTTCGTAAGCGTGACGTTAGCCTCATTTGTGTTATGATTGCAAGGTTGACATGATTCATAAACAGATACAGTGGGGCAAAAATATTCAGTCAGCTTAATGAGTATTTGGTCAATAACAAACCATCAGGTTTGTGTCTCTCACAGACCTGGAAGTTCTTCTGTCAGAGGATCTTATATCCTGTATGATGACACCTGTTTGAACTGGTTATCTATAAAAAACCTCAAGCAGTCACACTCCAAAGAGCTGTCGAAGGACACCAGAAACAAAATGATTGCAACTTATACTCAGGTGTGACTTTTACTTTGGTGTGACCTTTGCTCGAGTCTGACTTATATATAGGTGACCAAAACATCACTGCTCTAGAGGAGATCTACAGGAGGAATGGACCAAAACATCACTGCTCTAGAGGAGATCTACAGGAGGAATGGACCAAAACATCTCTGCTCTAGAGGAGATCTACAGGAGGAATGGACCAAAACATCTCTGCTCTAGAGGAGATCTGCTGGAGGAATGGACCAAAACATCACTGCTCTAGAGGAGATCTGATGGAGGAATGGACCAAAACATCACTGCTCTAGAGGAGATCTGATGGAGGAATGGACCAAAACATCACTGCTCTAGAGGAGATCTGATGGAGGAATGGACCAAAACATCACTGCTCTAGAGGAGATCTGATGGAGGAATGGACCAAAACATCACTGCTCTAGAGGAGATCTGATGGAGGAATGGACCAAAACATCAATAATCTAGAGGAGATCTGATGGAGGAATGGACCAAAACATCACTGCTCTAGAGGAGATCTACAGGAGAAATGGACCAAAACATCATTGCTCTAGAGGAGATCTGATGGAGGAATGGACCAAAGCATCACTGCTCTAGAGGAGGTCTGATGGAGGAATGGACCAAAACATCAATAATCTAGCGGAGATCTGATGGAGGAATGGACCAAAACATCTCTGCTCTAGAGGAGATCTACAGGAGGAATGGACCAAAACATCTCTGCTCTAGAGGAGATCGCATGGAGGAATGGACCAAAACATCTCTGCTCTAGAGGAGATCTACAGGAGGAATGGACCAAAATACCAGCAACAGTTTGTGAAAACCGTGTGAAGACGTACATAAAACGCTTGACTTCTGTCATTGTAAATAGTACATAGTATTGAGATGAACTTTTGTTATTGACCAAATACTTCTTTTACATAATAATTTACAAATAAATTATTTAGAAATCAGACAATGTAATTTTTCTACATATTTTTTTTCTTGTTTTGTCTCTCATAGTTGTGGTGATGAAAATTACAGACCTCTCTCATCTTTATACGTGTTAGAACTTTTTTTGCTCGGCTTCATACATTTTGGAGCTCCCCACTTGCATTATTTAGGGCTAATTTAAGGATTCTTTACATGTTAAGGTGTTATTACCTGACAGGTGTGATTGCAAACCTTAATTGGGTAAAAAAGTGACAGCTGCTATAATGAGGTCCACATCCTGACTTAAGTAAAAAAACAAATGGCAGACAGACAGGACGCCCCTGCTGTGAGCATTCACAGCACAGCCATGATTCACAGGCGCTCTACCTCCCATAAATAAAGCTATTTATTCTGCATTCTGGCTCTTTCCTGCCACAAGCTGTCAGAAGAAAGCAGGTGTCATTTATTCATAATGTGAACCTGTCAGCCCCCAAAAGATTTGGCGTTTGGGGAAGTTTTACAGAAGAGACCAAAGCGTAAAAAACCCTTATGATCGCTGATAAGACGGCTTAAAATAAATGGAGCTCAATAAAGAGGCTATTAAGAACGAATGAATCATGAGGAGGCCCCGTTCTGTTCCAGTATGTAAGGGGGGGCACGATGATGTCATCGACGCCGCTAAGTGAATCCATGACAGGGTCTTTTTACTCCCCCGCCACCATTCCTGCTTCTATGGCGCCTAAGAATAATTGTTCTAAAAGACGCCGCTTCACTCCCGATGTGTGGATTCTTCAATGAAGACATAAATTGATCTTTTTTATAGAAAATCTTTCCTGTCTTTGGCGGAAAACAGGGTCCGAAGCTGACTCCGACGCCGTCCTCTCCCACACCCACCCCTCACTTGAACGCGGCACGCTTCAGCCTCGGGCTGGACTGGAGCGGCGTGATGGAGGCCCACATGAGCCCAGATTTAGATTCGGATGAATCACAGAGCATACCTAAAGACACATCACTCTCTAAAATGCACGGACGGAGGAGTGCAAACTCCCAGGAAAAGAATGGAGAATATTTTATCAGCCGGAAATCTCTTTGAACGAGATTCTTTTAGTCTCCTACACACATTGTGCTCCTGAAAACAGAATGACTCTCATGTCTGTGTGGGGAGGGAATCCTGACTGAATATTTGAGGTTTCTGATAAATCACAAAAAACACATTCTGTCAGTCACGTCTTTTTTAAATAGTTTGGACAACGGAGCAACTTATACGCAAGTGTGACTTATAATAATAATAATAATATATTTATGTAGCACCTTTCAATATAAAAATCACAAAGTGTTGCGCTGTAAAAAACATAATAAAACACAAAACATAAAGTAAAACAATATAAAAACAGAATTAAGAAAAGGGTATTTTAAAAAGATGTGTTTTAGAAAGGTGAGTCTACGGATCTGAGGCTGAGAGGAAGGGAGTTCCAGAGAGATGGAGCCACTGCTGCAAAGCCTCTGTCACCTTCAGTATTTAACCGAGTTCTTTTAACACGGTCACATGATCTGAGGGACCTGCTGGGAGTGGACGGCTGCACCAGGTCCTTTATGTAGGCCAGTGCTTGGTTAGTAAGACCTCTATATGTTAAAACCAGGATTTTAAACTGCACTCTGAAACTAATGGGGATCCTGGAAACTGGATTAACAACAGGATGACATTTAAATATTTGGAGGATTTGGTTAGAAGCCTTGCAGCAGCGTTCTGGACAACCTGAAGCCGTTCTAACGATTTGTACTCAGACGTGAAGATGGAGTTGCAAAAATCAAGACGTGAAAAAATAAAAGCATGAATGAGTATCTCCATCTCAGAATTGGACTTAGTTGTACTCAGGTGCGACTTATACTCAGGTGTAACTTATACTCAGGTGCGACTTATACTCAGGTGTGACTTGTACTTTGGTGCGACTTGTACTCAGGTGCGACTTGTACTTAAGTGGGACTTATACTCAGGTGTGACTTGTACTCAGGTGCGACTTGTACTTTGGTGCGACTTGTACTCAGGTGTAACTTATACTCAGGTGCGACTTGTACTTTGGTGCGACTTGTACTCAGGTGTAACTTATACTCAGGTGCGACTTGTACTTTGGTGCGACTTGTATTCAGGTGTAACTTATACTCAGGTGCGACTTATTCTCCGGTGCGACTTCTGCTCAGGTGAGACTTATATTTACGTGAGACTTGTACTCGGGTGATGGGATGGTCATAACGGTGTAACTTCTTTTCGGGAGGAACGTATGCTCAGGTGCGACTTCTTATCAGGTTTGACATGCTCAGGTGCAACTTATACTCAGGTGCGACTTGTACTCAGATGTAACTTGTACTCAGGTGAGACTTCTGCTCAGGTGAGACTTATATTTACGTGAGACTTGTACTCAGGTGATGGGATGGTCATAACGGTGTTTATGGCGACCAAAATCCATCTTTCAAACGTCACAAAGATTCACTCAGGTGAGACTTATCCTCTGGATTCTTTGTGGCGGGGTTAAATATAGACTTAATGTAGATCCAAGTTTTAAACATTCAGTTGAAAGGCCGACAGGTGAGGACTTGAATGGGCCTCCAGGTGCATTGTGCACCTTCCCTCTGGAAGCAGTAACGACCAGAGTGCAGTCTGATAAAGAGGAGACTTCATCTTAGTGCAGGAGCATTTGTAAGGCTGAGGAATTATGGATAGTATTTGATCCGGCAGCATCCGAGCTCCAGGGTCATCTTACTTATTCCAAACAGATCTTTCAGAACGAGCAGCATTAGGAGGAACGGAGTTCTCTGTGAAAGCAGTGGAACGGCGCTCGGGACACGGAGATATTATTTATGAATTATCCTCCACTCCCGATTTCCACCAGCAAAGTTCACTTGTGTTTTCTATATATTTTTATCTCTCCATCAGAATTTGCTGACGTTGTGCGTGACGCGGTTCGCTCCGTTGTTGCCAGGCTGTACACAACACCCCGACGCTTGGCAATCTGTGCAGATTTCAGCCACGCATCTCGCTTTCTTGCAACAAGTTGAACTCCTCAGCAGTTTGGTGTGAGTTATTAGCATGCGAATGTCAGAGATGCACACAGCTGTCTGCCTCACTTTGACTTCAGAAATAAAACAATCATCTGTTTTCTTCTGCCCACGAACCAACTGTTAATCCTCCGTTTTTGAGCTGAAAACACGATGAAAATGAAATTACTGAGAGGGAAGGCGAGTCCTCATTTAGATTATTGCATCAGTGTGAGAGTGACGCGTTTGCCAACACCTGTACGGAAAACAGACTCATCATCTGCACTGTGGTGTGGTTCCTCAAGTCGAGCTCTGCATGACCTGAAGTTGTTTCTGCAGGTGACGCAGGTGACCTGCAGGAAGGTAGAGATTGTAGATCGGCCGTGAAGCCGCACAGAGAAAATCTGTATGCACGGTTTTTGTCTTTGGTGTTCTGGAAGACATTACACTAGAGGTGGAGGGAGAAATAGTGCAATATTTTGTTTGTCGATATTTTGTTTGAGTAAAACGCTGACAAGATGATATTTAATTGTCTGATTGCTTGGTCAGCATTCAAACTATAGTGATTCTCCTGCTCCTTTCCGTACATTTTCAGCACATAAAAACTCAATCACACTTTCAGAGATTTCATCAATCTTGGTATCAAAACGTTCAGCTCAACCAGGACATCACTGCTTGAATTTTTTGTTTTTTATAAACTTTATAGTTTTTTAAATATTGAGCAAAATATAAGAAATGAATGAGAAAGTCTTCAAATTTCAACATTTAAAGTAGATCAGCAACAAACCTTTAAATATATTCATGGGTTATGTTTTCATCTTAAAGAGTTTAGCTAATATTTTATCAACATGCTAACAGTTTTAGCTAATGTGTCTACTGAGATTTTTTTATGCTAACTTTGGGTTTTGTTTATATTTTAGCAACAGGCTAATATTTTCAACTAATTTAGTTTAATGAGGAATTTTATGCTAAATTAGAGTTTAGCTAATATTTTAGCAACATGCTAACGTTTTTGGCTAATTTGTTATTTACTGAAGTTTTTATAAGCTAATTTAAAGTTTAGCTTCTATTTTAGCAGTATGCTAACGTTTTAGACTAATTTAGTTTGCTGAGGAATTTTATGCTATTTTGGAGTTTAGCTTGTATTGTAGCAACAAGCTAGCTTTTTGGCTAATTTGGCATCTACTGAGGTTTTTTGGGCTTATTTGGAACTTAGTTCAAATTTAAGCAAAACACTAAATATTTTTGCAAAATTAGCATGTATTAGGGATTTTTAACAATTTTAATACAAATTCTTCAGAAATTTAGGTCAACTTCAGTGCTCTTTCATAGTTCTCTAAAAAAAATTCCAGTTTCTTTAGCAAACTTAACATTTTGCAAATAGTTTTTGCATTTTTTATCAAATCCCTTCAGCAATAGTGTCACCATTTTCAGCTAAAAGCTTCAGCACAGTGCATGCCGTATTACATACTCCTAATTACCACACAGACCTGTGCCTCCTGGAGGACAGTTTCAATGTGACACCTGAACACCTCCATCACGTGACCTGGACGCCGTCCGACCGACGACAGCCTCGAGAAGCGTCTCCCTACATATCAGAGCTGTGAGGCTGGAGGCAGACGCCGTCCTGCTGACCGTTTGATCAAACGTCACTGTCTGGGATTCTTTTAAAAAGACGAGAAAACAACTTTGAACATTTTAGACCAAAAGAATGTTCAATTGTAGATTTTTAACTCCGGTCACACTGAAACTTCATTTATATGGGAGGACTGAACGGCTTTAATATCATCAGGTCATGGAGGATGGAGTGACAGCAGTTGGGAATGACTTAGTCACCTTATCAGGGGCTCATTAGAACATCCGACGCTGCATTTGGATTTTTCATTATTTCATGTTAGAACTTGTTAAAGGAAGGAAATCACGTCACGACACAGAGACTGAAACCGTACGTCACGTTTCGGGATTGGACACTTGGTTTGTGGGGCAACCGGAAAGCAGAGAACTAAGATGGATGGACATCAGCCGGATTTTCCACCACGACGGTACAAACACTACACCACCTGTACGCTACACCTGTACGCTACACCTGTACGCTACACCTGTACGCTACACCTGTACGCTACACCTGTACGCTACACCTGTACACTACACCTGTACTCTACACCTGTACGCTACACCTGTACACTACACCTGTACGCTACACCTGTACGCTACACCTGTACGCTACACCTGTACGCTACACCTGTACGCTACACCTGTACGCTACACCTGTACGCTACACCTGTACGCTACACCTGTACGCTACACCTGTACGCTACACCTGTACGCTACACCTGTACGCTACACCTGTACGCTACACCTGTACGCTACACCTGTACGCTACACCTGTACGCTACACCTGTACGCTACACCTGTACGCTACACCTGTACGCTACACCTGTACGCTACACCTGTACGCTACACCTGTACGCTACACCTGTACGCTACACCTGTACGCTACACCTGTACGCTACACCTGTACGCTACACCTGTACGCTACACCTGTACGCTACACCTGTACGCTACACCTGTACGCTACACCTGTACGCTACACCTGTACGCTACACCTGTACGCTACACCTGTACGCTACACCTGTACGCTACACCTGTACGCTACACCTGTACGCTACACCTGTACGCTACACCTGTACGCTACACCTGTACGCTACACCTGTACACTACACCTGTACTCTACACCTGTACGCTACACCTGTACACTACACCTGTACGCTACACCTGTACGCTACACCTGTACTTCAACAAATACCACACAGAGGAAAATGAAAAATCAACTTTGTATATATGTGTAAGAAATATATATATATATATAGAGAGAGGGAGAGATACAGAGAGAAATAGAAAGACAGATCTAGACATAGATATAGATAGAGACAGATGTTTAGAAATCTAGAGATAGATATAGATATGTGAAATTAGAGAGACAGAGAGAGACATATATAGAGATATAGATAAAAACTGTATTGATCCAAAGGAAACTGTTGGTGAAATGTGTATTTTTACACACATTTGTGCTTTGTGTTGTTGTTGTTGTGCGTCGGAGCAGAATTTGTAAAAGTCAAATTCCTTCTATGTGGACTAATTTGGCCAATAAAGCATTTTCTGATTCTGATATTTGAGTTTCACTTAGAAATTGATGGCATTGACATTGAAATAATCACTCATAGATTTCGCATTTTCATTAAAAAAAAAAAAGATCGATGCATGAATTTCAGAATAAAACAGAAAATATTTAACCATCCGCTCTAGAAAGCCAACATCTGGCTATTATTAGACAGAATGAATCGTGATTCCTGCTCGGAAATAAACAAAACCATTACAAAAGGAGTGTGGGCATCACAATAGGGCAGAAGTCACGAGTCCCTGAGAGAAGGAACGTGTTATGAAAGGTTCTGATATCCGTGCCATGGCCTGTAATTGGAGCAAACAAAGGTGTGATCATTACAGGTAATCAGTCCCCAACCCTCAGGCAGACACGCATCCAGAGAACTGTACGTCTTTTCATCCAAACTCCATGTCTAATAGGAGTTATTACTGAAATGATGTTTGTTGAGGATTTGTGCATAAAATGCACCTGAAAAAATGTAGGTGAAGGAGTTTGAAGCTGTAACACATTTGAAGAAAGCTTGTTTTTCAAGCTAATGAACGTTTGTCATAATTACCCGGCGTCTTCTCGCATAAATCTGCATCCATCAAATGTTTGCTGAGCTGGTGCTCAAACAACAGTCAGCAAAATCCTGGTCTGAGAACGAGGAGCAGAGCAGACGGAGGAGCAGAAAGTCCACAGGACTGATAAGAGTTGTGATTAGACGGATTACGCCGTTAAGATGAGTCCAACTGGTTCTTCCCACAGCAAAAACAACGGCAGGAAGATGAGCCGCTTCGGGGACGCCATTCAGATTCCTGTTGGTTTGTTCTCCACTTTATCTGTTTCAACTGGTTGGACTGATGGATGCATGAACCCTGAGGTAGACGTACAGGTACAGGTGTGTGCAGGTGGGTTTGGTTCAAACATCCATTTGCAGAAAAGTGTAAAACTTGTCAAAATTTAAAATTTAAAGAGGAAGATTGACACCCCTCCCCCCTCACTGCCTAAGCAGCTGCTACATGCCCCTCCCCCTCCGCCACTCTGGTCAGAGCAGAACATGATAAAAACATTTTTTTCAAAATGGCGGCTTTTCTATTACTCTATCTCCATAGCAACCACTTTCTTTTTTGGTCACCTGTGGGAGACGAACAGATCAATGTCAATTTCAGAAGAATCGCTTGAAGTACATTTTTGAATTTCCTTAGCAACTGAGGTTTTTTGTTAACGGGGACAAGATGCAACAATTCAGCAGCTAAAAGGTTGTAATTTCATGTGCACGGTGGTGTAGTGGTCAGCGCTCTCGCCTCACACTGAAAAGGTCCTGGTTCAAATCCTGCCTGGGTTTTTCTGTATGTAGTGGGCGTGTTCATGTGTGTGGCTCCGCCCACAGTCCAAAAACAGTTTAATTGATGTCTCTAAATTGTCCCTGGGTGTGTGTGTGGTTTTGTGGTCAGACTGCCAGTAACTGTTTGCCCAACTGTTACTGCTATAGGCTCCAGCAACCCCCCAAACACACTATTGCTTTCATGAATGTTTCTTTTGAAGTTCTGGGGAAGTTCTGCCATTTAGGGGTCAGAGGGTGAGTGAACTATGAATTACATTTCAGCACGGCGTTCTGTACGTTCTTGTGTTAATGGAACCATTCGTGTTTATATTCTATCTGTGTTGAGAGCAGATTGGAATAACACCAAACAGTGACGGTGTGCGGTCACTTCAGCTACTGTGACTGGGATTTACCCAGAATGCTCCATGGTTCTGAGAATCTTGGAGGAACTCTGGTCCCGTCTGAGAGTTTCCTCGTCTTCTGTCTCCAAGGCGTGACGAACACGAACAACAGCACGGTGCGCCATCGCAGCTCCAGTTGGAAGCGCCCTGTGACGTCACTCGGCTCCATATTGGATCCACTCACGGTGGCTGAGTGGGCGGCGGGCCCTGCCATCGTGGGTGATTCAGTCCTTCTGGAGACAGAAGACTAAGTTAAGAGACGTCCCTCGCTCAGGAGACCTGCCAGCCGTCAGGAGCCCGTTCTGGGCGGCCGGCCGAGCTCTCCGTCAGCGTGTCCGGGCAGGAGGGGGCCACCCAATGTGTCATCCCAGTGATGAAGGACAGCAGCGCTGCGGCCTGAGCCTCGGGCCGTGTGGGAAGAAGTGTAAAGCAAAGCGTCATTAACTCCCCGCTGGGTGTTTCATCACAACACAGCCTCTCGGGGCAGACGCTTTCGTCACTGGACGACATCTCCCAGCATGGGCATGTTGTTTTTAGGCTGAAGGATATTCCATTTACATACCGCACAAACAAAAACATGAGGAGAGCTGAGGAAACGAAAGGGGGTGTAATGAAAATGACTTTGATTTCAGGCAGGTTCTGACTTTATGGGAATATGTTTGGTGTCGGAGTGAATTTGGATTCATAAATAACAATATTTACCCCTTTGTGCGATCATAGTTTTTTGTGACACGATACAAAAAGATGATGACCAGCCGAGATTGTTGCACCTTTAACACAAACCAACAATCATAACAGTTTTCTATCACAAAATAATTATTTATAGTTACTGTACGAATGTGAGGTCAATATTTCTGATTTAATTATATTAAAATAAAAAAAACACTCAATAATCTGGAATTTTATGTTAGAGTTTTACTCTTTTATATTTTTTTGAAGTTTTTTAGAAGTTGCAATAAAATGTAGTTTTTGACTTTGTGAACAATCCTTAAAATTAACTATTCAGCACACGTATGTGCAAATGTAACAATGGGCTTGTATGAAGGGATATTTGTGCCGAATATCATCAGAATTTCCTAAACTGTAGAGAAAATCTTCTGTTTTAAAAACCAAACTTTGAAAGTAAATAAAAATATTGAATGTTTGCTTTGAATTTTCTTTCAAAATACATTTTTGCTTTTGCAACACAAACTTCATTTGCAGCTTTGAAAGTTTAGTGTTTAAAAATGAGCATTTTGTTCTGAAAACTGTGACTTTTGTTGACAATTTGGAGCCACAAACGTCCCTGGTGGATCTGCAGATGTTTCTAAAGGTGCAGCTTTTGTCTTTAGATTCTTCTTCCAGACGCAGAACTGGAGCTTTTTTCTTTTGACTGCAGTCTCAGGTGGATCTGATCTTTGTGGGTTTGTTTTTTTCTGGTGTCCAAATGCTCTTAGAATTCTCGGGTCAAGCTGACCCATGAGACCAATTGTGTACCCTAGTGGCCACGTTTATCACTTTTTCTTTAGGAAAAGGAGAAATTAGGATGTTATGAAGCAAAAAATCAAAGACAAAGTCAGGATATTACACATTTCCTGCAAATCGTATTGTTACTATTTTCTACGTAATCATTTGTTCATTTTTGTTTTAATATTATCTGTTTTTTTGAGCGATTTATTATTTGATATGACTTAAAAAGTGATAATCAAATACAGTTATTGTTTTTAAATTGATGCTTTTGAGGTGGATGAGATTTCTAGGAAGAGACTTGATTTAAAATGTGAGTTTAAAAATAGTAAACAAAAGAAAACAGGTAACAAACAGACACGCTAACATTTCTCTCCCAGTGGATTCCCAACGATGTTTGCAGAGTTAGGAAGTGAAGATTAAACTCCTTGGAGGAGTTTGAATTTGTAGAGGGGATTTTTTTGGGAATTAAAGATGGTGGCCTCTTCATGATGTCAAAGGTCAAGAAGACTTTGGTTGTGGTTGTGGCGTGTGTGAGAATTTTTGTGAAAATCGCCAAATTTCCCACTTTAACACAAAATGGCTACCAGGCTGTAGATCCTGTGGCCATCCCATAATAATTCAGACATATCTGACACCTATTTTGTTTTGTGTTTTGTGGTTCTTGTGTTTGCCTTGGTTTGGTTTTTGTTTTTTAGTTTTAGTTTTTTATAGTAAAGCTGTGAACGTTGCAAAAGGAAAAGTTAAGGTATTTTCTTCACTGTAAAAAAAACAACTTGGATTTTTTGGGATGAAAAAGGATTTTAGGTTGTTAAAATGTGAAAATATAAGTTTATTCATTAGGTGCCATAATTTAAGTCAGTACGACAAACCAAGGTAGTTATGTGCTTCAACATTATTTTATGAGTTGTCAGAACTCATGTCTTGAAGTTGGTGTTCACCACAACTTGCCAAAGTTCTGCTAACTGTCATGCTTTTGTTGTGAAATGTGGGAACTCCAACTTTTGGAGTTGTTCTTGAAGTAGTCTCAGTATCTGTTAGTACTGGTTGGAGCAGCCTGCCCAGGTAAGTGTTCCCTGATATTTATTTTGGTTCAAATAATGTTGGAAATCAATTGTTAGTGTGTTTTTTCTGCTATATTAAGCTAACAACATTAAAACTTTATCATGTGTTTTTTGCTTCAGAAGGTCGAGTAAATCCTTCCCTTGAAAAATGTCAGTATTTCTCCCTAACTACTTAATGTCTTAACTATAGCTTTAATCACATATGTGACCGAGTGATATTTAATTTTTTATGTAAACAAGCTAACTATTGAGAGAGTAACTGCTAATTTGATAGCTAAGATCACCATTTGAACCAGTCAACCAGATAGCTCAGTCAGCTGGGTGAAGGATTAGCACTCAGGAAATCCAAGTTCAAATCCAGGATGTGCAAACTACTCAATATGTTGTGAGTCAGAATTAGAAACTTTAAGTTTGCTTAACTTTTATGTGAGTTAGAAAAAAGGAAAATTGAAAGTAAGACAAACGTAAAAGCATAACTGAAAATGCTGAGTTTAAGTGCTCAACTTGAAATTCTCCTGAAGTTTGTTGCCTTACAATTTTGAGTTTGCCCAACTTTTCTTTTTTTACAGTGTTCAGGTTTTACCCACAAGACATCACAAAGGTTAACATCGACCATTAAAATCACACATCCCAAGTTTAAAATTACAATAAGAATCTTTTTGTTTACAATTTTTAAACTTAGACTTTAGATCAAGTCTTTCTGAGCAGAAATCTCATCCACCTCAAAAGCATCGATTTAGATACAATAATTGTATTTGATTATTATGTTTTAAGTCATATACTAATTATTAATCGCTCAAAAAAAACAAATAATATTAAAATAAGAATGAACAAAGGATTAGATAGAATATAGTGACAATAGAATCTGCAGGAAATGTGTAATATCCTGACTCCTTCGATGTTTTTACCTGATAACATCCTAACTTCTCTGGGTCCGATGAGACGATCTGTTCAGGTCATTCCTGCTGCTCGCTCGAATCACAGCAGCATTTCTGATGCTCCTCATTTCCTGTCTGATTTCTCGTTGATACTCCCTCATACTTACAATATAAAATATAAAAGACCCCAAACAAATGATCAGACACAAAGCTGTCGGTGCAGAGAGTCCACAAACCCTCGAACGGCCAAAGCTCTGTTTGGTTTTTCTTTTGTTCTGTCAGACAGCAGCTTCCACAGAAACACAGACGAGTGGACGGAGCGAGGAGCAAAACGGGAGGGAAAGTGTTTCAAAGCTAAAGCCGGGGAAAGTTTTCTAGAGATGAGAAAAAAAAGAAAACTTCCAGTGAAACAAACTGCTTCCGATTCTCTGTTTGTAGTCGAGCTGCCAGCGAGTTGAAAAGCTGCTCATGGTAGTTCTGCTGGGAAGCTTTCTACAATCCATGAGAACAAACTCTTCACGGGAAAAAGGCTTTTAACTTTGATTGATTGATTGTCTTTTTCTTTCTGTTTTGTGATCTTTAGTTTAGCATTCACACAACAAGCTAATATTCTTTTTAACAGCCACCCTGGATTTGCACACATAACCAACTAAATGGGATAAATCAGTAAATTGAATACTCCTCTGGCCCACATGTGGTTAAATATGATTCTAGTTCAGTAAACATCACAATAACTATCTTTTTTTCTTTCTTTCTTCACTATAATTATTTTAAACAGCCAGTATGACTCAGAAAACAAGTTCAAAATAACAGTGAAAATAATTTAAAGGCGGGAATGGCGTTGCATGGCCCGCAGACGCTACCCACTCTCGTTGCCCACATCTACGGACCACCGCTGCCCGAGTCGCCAACATTTGACCTGACGTGACCCCTAATCCCGCCTTTTCTTGTTGTAAGGCTGGTCTGAGGCGTATGTGACAGATTAATGAAAAATCTCTTTTTTCAAAATGGCAGCTTTTCTATTGATTTTATCTCCATAGCAACCATTTCATGTTTTGGTCGCCTGGGGTCACTGAACAGATTGACGTGAGTTTCAGAAGAATCGGCTAAAGTAAACTTTTGGATTTCCTTAGCAACGGAGGTTATTTGCTAACCCCGCCCACATTAGTAATATGTTCATATTGTATGTCACATCATTTTGTTCAGCTTGAGCCAACAATTCATGTATTTAAATTTCACAATGTTCCAGTGAAAAATGGGCGAGCAACAGGGTAATGTCCCTTTGCTAGCTTGCCACGCTAACGGCATTCCAAATGTGCACCCTCTAATTCCGAAATTTATTCCCAAGTAGAATCTTAGTGATGCTTGAAAAGTTATGAGGTGATGGACTGAAATCCATAGAAGAAGTTTAAACTGGTAGAAGGTGACTTGAGATTTTGCTTTTGGGAAATTAAAGATGGCAGCCTCTTCCTGAGTTTCTCCTGTTGTGATGATGTCATCATTTTTGATTGCATCACAAAAGGTTTGTGACGGGGCAAATTTTAGCCTAAACACTCATAAGGAAGAAGAATTATAAAACAATCTGGTTCTTCAGTCCAGGATGGGAGCGGGACAGAATATTAATAAAAGCAGTAGTGTGCGTTTAGATCATAATATGAAAAGATTTTTAACAAAATAAATAGAAATAACATTCATTCATTCATTCCTTCATGAATGAATGAATGAAAAATAGAAATAGTTAGAAAAATGAATGTAGTCATTTTTTGTTCATTTATGTAATAAAATGACAGAACATTCAGACTTTACCTGCTGGATCAGTGAAGAACAGGTGTTTTCTCCTCTGTGGGATGTTTGTTTTTAGGACAGCTCGGCTCACTCATCCATCAGAAAGTAAATGAATCTGTAATATAAGTCGTTTAATTGGAAAAGTGAGAGAAAGTGGAATGAATCACCACTTTCTTAGTTATTTTTGAAAAAGAAACGGCAGCCGAGTTTAATTAGCTCTAAGTTTCTTTTGCTTTCTTTAATGACTTTATAATGAGACGTTCTGCAAAAAAAGCATCTTTTTAACCTGTCAACCTTATTCTTTTACCTTTTTCTCTGTTAATTTATGGATTATTTATAATCCCCTCTGAAAATGCATCATCCTTTTGATCCTTTTATTACCATAAATGTTGATGGATGTCATCCTTCAAACCTTGAGAACGTTCTGGATGATAAATCCATGGACTCGTCTCATTTGCAGGTGAGGAATTCTCGCCAGGATGACGGCGTGTGTGAGTCACGTCTCAGATTTACCTTTGAACAGATGTTACTTCAGAAGACCACTGATTTCAGTTCCCCCTCGGCTCCTGAAGATGCTGCTGTGGTGATTACAGCTTCCGTCTGAGCAGTCTAATGGTCCGAGTGTGAGTAAGAGGCCACGGAGTGAATCACTCAGGAAGTGAGCCCGTTTAAGAGAGATGGGCCTCTGTGACATTATATCAGAGGACAGGACAACATATTTGTGCATGAAATGAAAAATAAAACACCGTTCCACTTATCGGCTCACATGGTCGACTTCTTCTGCTGCACTCAAGAGTCCAGCTTTGAATATAAAGACGTCCAGGCAGGAGAAGTCAGCGTGACATCACAGCATGTCTGTGCGAACCAGGGTTGCCAGGTTGGACGGTTTCCCACCTGATTGAGCAGTTTTGATTCTGACTGAAATTTGGGTGAGTTTGGGGTCAGTTTGGCACCTTTTGGTTCCTTGTTGAATTATGTTTTTACCGGGTCATCGTCATCACCTGCCATTATGAGATCTATATTAAGGATCAAATAAATATTCATCAGTTTTGTTTTTTTTTTACTCAGATTTTCTGTGTTTTGTTTATTTCCTGTCTAAGCTGCAGTTATCTGAGGGATTTTTCTTCTTTTATTGAAGTTTGAGAAAAAGAGAAAGCTGCCATTGAGTTCATGTTTGTTTCATGTTGTTTGCTAATAAACTTCAATTTTATGTTTTGCTCTGCTACCTGCAAAAATTGTGAATGTAATCTTTGTAAAAATGTCTTAAAGTTGGACATTTGATTAAAAAATGCATAAATAATGGAGGATAAATTACAGCTAATTTACTTATATTTAATGTTTATTTTACCAAGATATTCCAATTAGATTAGATACTGTATCTTTTTCAAGGGAGACCTGCATCATCACCAGAAAATAAAAATAGTGAAAGCAACAAAATAGAAAAACAATCTAATTAAAATGACCACTTTTACAATAATAAAAAGGTTCCCAGCTAGCAACGCCAAATGGGCCTCATAAGGTTTAAAAGTGGGAAGAAAATATGGGCCCCACCTGTGTTTGCCCACATTGGCTTAGGTGGACATAGCGGTTGGCCCGCTATGCTAGGAAGCTGTCAGATGGACAGCGTAGCGTGCTAGCGAGTTCCACTGTAGTATGCTAGTAAACTGTTCTGTAGTAAGCTACCGAGCTCACCTGTAGTGAGCTAGTAAACTCCACTGTGAAGCATGCTAATGAGCTCTGTCGCTGCATTTTCGGCATGCAGAAGCAAATCGGTTGCACCGCTCTCCCGCATGCGTGAACCAAACGTCACTTCTGCTAAAGCATTTTCCGGTCTTCGGATGGTAACAACAATAATAACCTCGAATGATGTTAATATAGCACTTAAAATGTTTATCATAGTGAAAAGATTCACTTATTGTTGAAAAAATGAAAGGAAAAATACACGTTAAGGATCAGGACCTTACGATCTTGCAGTGACTACAACGGACTACAAATCTTTTCTTCTTCTGCAGTTTTACATGACGGCAGTTTACTCCCTAAGAGGATACAGCGCCACTTCAAGACACTATATTTTCTCCAGTAATCCAAACACGTTATTAACTGTAACTCGGTGGCTTTTTTTCGCACTGTAATCCAGTCAGGAGAAGCTCTCGGTTGTTGAGAAAAACATAAATTCTAGTGATCAAGGAGTTTTCCTGTTTGGAAATGACTCTGTGGTATAGTGGGTGAAGAGCGGAAGTGACGTGTGGTTCGCGCATGCGGGGTGAGCGGTGCAACTGCTTTGCTTCCGCATACTGAAAATGCAGCGACAAGCTCTTCTGTAGCAAGCTAGTGAGCTCCGCGAAAGCGAGTTCCACTGCAGTATACTAGCTAGCTACACTGTAGCGAATTAGCAAGCTCCAGTGTAGCATGCTAGTGAGCTGTTCTGTAGTAAGCTAGCGAACTCCGCTAAAGCGAGCTCCACTGTCTACCAGGCGGTTCGATTAGCCAGCCAACCCCGTGAGGGTCCACTCTAGTCAATGTGGGTAAACACGGGGGGGGGGGGCAAATTTTCTACCCACTTTTAAACCATATGGGGCCCATTTGGCCCTGCTGGCTGGGGTTAAACCACTGATGACCGCTGACCAATGTCGACTCTCAGAGAAAAGTCGTCTGGTCAGAATAAAATTGAACCTTTTTCTTGAAACCTTCATTTCCCAGCGTGTAAAACGGCCTCCTGATCACAAACGTCACCGCGCCGCCGCCTGTCCACTTCGTTTAAAAACTGTATTTATGTTGCCGCACTGCTGCATTTTGGGATTGTTGATCGTATCTGATGCAGATGGAGGAAAGGCGGAGCCAAATTCTGCCACGCCTTCATGTCAGGTCCTTCAACAGCTGCAGTCACTCATGACAGCGTTCTGTCGTCATCTCTACTTCCTGTTCCGGCATAAAGACGTTTTTCTGTTTCACCTTTGTGAGTCACACCTGTCCTTGTGAGGCCTTTAATGGATTTCTGAAGATGAGGCTCCAGAGTGAAGACGCTTAAGAGCAAACACTCATTTTATGTTTTCTCCTGTTAAAGTTTCCTGGTAAAGGTAACAATAGCACTGGATGGAGCTGGCCGTTCGTCATGGATATTTTTCTTTCTCCATGGGTTAGCTCGTTGGCTCGATACTCTCGAGGGTGTCATTAGTCAGTCTGAGCACTCCTTAAGAAGAACGTTTATTAGATCACACGACAGGATTTTCTCCAAGAATAGCAGCTTTGACTTCAGCCCGGAAAACGTGACGGCTGTTGAGTTTCATCCCGTTTTTCCAAAGTCGGTGATGGATTGGATTCATACTTTTACAGTCATTTTTTCTTTTGTTTGGTTTAACCGCTGTTAATAATACCAACATTCTGGCAGGGGGGCGGGGCTAAAATCAGAGAAACAAAAGAAAGGAAAGTTGAAAAAAACTAAACATTATTTTTAACTTGTAACAGTTTTAGCTTTTTCTATTCAAGTTAAAAAAAGATGTGATTTTCCTCATAACCTTCAGCCCAAACTTCAGCTTCAACAACTTCCCGACTTCACAGCATCTCTGTTTAAAAACGATGATAAATTCCTCCATAGCTTAAAAAATCCTTTCCTTCTTAACATCTCATTTTCTCAGAGTTCAACCGATAATGTAAGTTTGATGTTTCTCCTTTGAGTAAGTTTGGATAAAAGTAACATCTGATGAGCTTAAATACACATGCATGCAGCTGAAATATTAGCTAAACTCCAAAGTAGGCTAAAAAAAAGCCTAAATTTATTTTACTCTCCATAATAATATATTTTGTCAAAATTTTACAAGTTAGAAATAAGTGCTAGATAACATCGGGTCATTAATGACAATAAAATCAAATGATCTGGAGGGCCGGATAGAATTACCAGGAGGGCCAGATCCGGCCCCCGGGCCTTGACTTTGACACCTGTGGTCTAAAAGCATAAATAAAGTTATTTCTGCATCAGAAAATGAACACTCCTTTGATGAAACCTCAGCAGCATCTTTCCAACAGAACGTCCTGTTACTCACATATTTTTCAACGTAAAATAGTGAAACTTTCATGTGTTGACCCCAGGCTGAAGCTGAAACAAATAGTATAACAGGATATGAATGTATAAGGAATGTGGGCGTGGTTAGCAAATAACCTCGGTTGCTAAGGAAATCCAAAAGTTTACTTTTGCAGATTACTATGAAACTCACGTCAGTCTGTTTGGTATCCAAGGGCAACCACAATGTAAAATGGTTGCTATGGAGATAAAAGCAATGGAAAGGCCGCCATTTTGAAAAAAGTGTTTTTTACAACAATTTCATCAACGCCGTTCATTCATTCGTTTAGTATTATATGTACTGTGAACACGACAGTTTATTACAGTTCATTTCAGTTTATTACAGTTTATTACAGTTTATTACAGTTTATTTCAGAGTGCATGCTGGGAAGGAAAATTCCAAACGAACAAACAGACATAAAACCTTCAGTCAGAACCTTTTGGCGTGTTTTCATGGCCGTCACGTTCCTCCTCATCACATTCAGTGTTCGGACATTTGTGCTGTTTTTAAATCGTCTCTGTAATAAAATTTATTATCTTAACAGCCACTTTCAAGGAAGAAGTCCAGCTCTGAGGAACAAACGATGAAGAGTTATTCCCTTCTCTCCGTGTCCTGAGTAATAATGTTTTGGGTTTTCCTTCGCAGCGTTACAAGTAAAGACAGAACATTGAGGTTAGACAAACTGCATCGTCTATCTGTGGTAAACAAGAGAATTTAGGTTATTGTTATTTTTACACAATCATTTAACAATCTGACTTAAAATACAGACAAATGAAGAAGATATTCTTACTCTATAATATTGTATATTTATATTTAACACAAGTGAGAAAACGGATTTCTGTTTTGATTTATATCAAAGTTTAAAGAGAAAAAAGTGAAAATCCAACACAAACTACACAAAACTTTTCCTCAAGTTTGTTCTTAACAAATATTCTCTCAAATAAAAGTTTCTTTGAACACATTTCCAGAACTTTCTGTGAGGAATTCCAAACTTTTACCAAAGAAAACTGCTTTAAAGTCGATACTTTAAAAATGATGACCTAATATATAGACTATATTCTCTTCTAGCAGTGAACCAATATCAGCAGGAGCTTCATCTCAGTGTTTTCTGCAGCTTTTATTGACTGCACAGCCTCATCAATACCAGCAGAACCCTGATAACACTCGTATAGTTAGAGCCGCGTCGATTAGCCCAAATTCGCTGTAATTGGTCCGAGTGTGGAGCAGCAGCCTGTTGTCCTCTCTGCTGCAGGTTACCACGGCAGCAGCTCTCCTGCCACTGATCGGCTGCAGAAACTGGGCCAAACCTGCAGAGACCCTCCAGACTGAAGGTGGAACGTCGATATGACCCACCGCAGAGTCGACTCAAAACCACTTCCATAGTCTGAGTCGGCGCATTAGCTGTTTGAGTCACACGTCTGGTTTATCGTTTTCAGGGAGGGATCATTTTCCTCTTTTAGAGACCCAATAATCCTCAAAAAGGTTATTTCTTGGACACATAAAGGTTAGGTCATTCTAACTCTGCATTTTCTGCATTAAAACCATAAATTCACACTGAAATAAACCCGTATTTGTTGGATGCTCTCACTGTGAGGTCTGTGCATGTAACACTAGAGATGCAGCAGTTCACTGTCTCCAGAATTCTGTTCAAACCTCCATTTTTGGGTCACAGTTTCACTATATGTTTTACAAAACAATTTAAAAATAAAAAACTCTAAAAGAACATGGAGTAAAAATGTTTGCATGTTTAATATTTAACTTTAATTCCTTCATAACTCCAGTATTGTAGTGAAATATATACCAAACAAAGAAGCAATTAGAGGAATAAATGAAGTTGTTTTTGTGAATCATTAACGTTTGTGGATATTCTGCATGTAGAATGTTGGAAGTTTCTTTTTTTGTGCTTTTAAAAAATAGTTGAGAGTGAAGTCATTTCTAAAAAAAGAAAAAGGAAAGAGGAACATAATAATCTGAGAGGTAATTTTATGTTTGAATCATGCAGAACAAGAACAAATGTGAAATGGAGATTTTCTTCTGATTTTGGAGCAAAAGTTTGGAAAAAATCTGAAATTACTCTTAAAAAATGCAGATTACTGTTCAAATAGTTTTTAAAAAGGTCAATACAGGTGACATTTTATGTTGTATTATTAAATATGTAAGTATATGTGTATGAATGTGTACATATGAAATGCATTTGGTTAAATATTTTGATTTTTGTGGCGTATCTATCGAATGGATGCTAAGTATCGTTTTTTTGATGAGCTTTGATAAACGTGATGCTTTTTGGTTGATGCTGATTATTATTTAAAAGTTGTAAAATGTTATATTTATATAACCAAATACATTTCAAAGCTTTAAAAATACTATTTTGAATTTGTTAATAAGCTAAAACAACAAAGAAACACTAAGATTGTAATGAAATAATAAATAAAAAATCTGCTTCACTCTTGTTTTAACAAAACGGAAATCATTGAGAAACATGAAATGTATTGTCTATATTTAGGAATTTGAATTTTTACATATTTGTGGAATATTTAGTTATTTATGCTAAATATATCTGGCACTAACAAAGCTTTTTTTCTAATTTCTATGGTTTAAAAGTTGTTCCAATAATTTCTCCTTTATTGCTTTAAGTCTGTTTGTTGTTGCATTTTTCTTACATACATCAATCCCATTAATAATAAAGATTGTCTATTTTAGATGCATCTTCAGAAGAGAGATGTTTACTGAATGAATTCTGAGGAGAAAGTTGAATTCTTTGTTCCTGGAAAACATTTTTGAAAAGTTCTGTTCTCATCAGAAACATCAATAATTCTTTTATCTGAACATAAATTCTTAATGTTTAATTCGTCGTATTTCCACATGAGTCGGATTTAAACGTCTTTAATACGGTTTGCATCATAAAGATTGTTTTTAACCTCCAGTAATCCTATTTTTAGGCTGTTTCCCATCAAATTCTCACGTTTTAGGTTAAACGATTTATTTCATCCTGGAATATTTTTATATCTTCTCTTTTCTTCCGTATAGACGCGAAAAATTTCATCAGAACTTAAGACAATTAAATGCTTATTAAAGTTTAATTGAAATCCCCGCTCTGCTTCATCATCTTTAGATCTATTTTCAAAACATTTTGTGTTTTTTAAATTATGATTGAATTATGAATATAAAATAAAAATAAAACTGTCATACCGTCTACAAGTGGGAGTATCAGAAAGGGGCGGAGCAGGATGTTCTACGTCACAAACACAATCTTTTTCAAGCTGCTTTTTTTAAATACTCCTCATTCATGATTTGAACAAAGAAAGACTCAGAAATGAAGTTTTAATCATAATTTATTGATATGTCATCAGAAAAATAACACGAGAACATTTTAAAACCTCCCTGTGTGACATCAGATTTGGTTTTAAACCCAAAAGGAAAAATAAAACAACAAAGAAAAAGACAGAAATTATGCAAATCTCAAAATCAGACGTTATTCTTAAACAGAGTTAGCAGCTAAATGTTCATTCTGACATGCAGGCTCCGGTCCAGAGGTCCACCAGAACACTCTGATCCAGACGGTTCCTTCTGACGTCTCACAGCGACTCCTGGAAAACCGCTCGTCTTTGTGATGTCACGTCCACGCCGGCGTCCGCGGCGCTCCTGCTTGGAGAGCATGAGTTCATCCGTCCGCTGTAGAGATTAAATAAAGCACACAGAGCAGCATGACCTTCCTGGACATAATATCCTTTTCTCCTCGCTCTGAGTCAAGCCACTAAAATACTGTTTGTCCAAGAGTTTAGCGTAATTGAGGCCTAAACTTACAAATCTGTGTGATTTATCTATTTCAGGATCCAATAAGGAGCAAAAACCAACAAGAAAGATGCAACTAGGTGCAAAAATACTGTTAATTTAACTGAAATATTATTTGAAAAGTGGAGATTTTAGCATGTTTGGAACAAAAACTGATCCTTTCCTTGTGATTTTTGTAGAAAAAAATGTTCAGCTTCTCTGCACAATCCAGTTGTTCGTACAAAGTGAGGACGTGGTTTGACTTCAGAACGCCTTGAGAGTGGCGCAGCATCAGCGCTGATGATGAAGAAGGCTCTCGGCTTGAATTAGAGACCTTGCACTGAGAATAAGAGTGAAATAAAAGAGAAGAGCTCATCATGTTGTCTCTGCGTCGCCGCCCCCCCCACCAGACATCAGGAAAAAAATAAATAAATATTCTTTGAAAAAAAAATTTCCGGGCAGCCCAAATATGGTCAGGCAGAGATGAGGTGTACAACAGATGAGTCATCCTCCAGACTCCCACACTCGCCTTCCTTACATGTGTGCAGAGGAGAGAATAAAGAAATCAAAGAACTGCAGAGTCTGAGAGAGCAAACCTCCGAGCCGAGTGTTCATGTTGTGACATCTGCAGCGACTGACTGCACAACGTTTTCTCTGCACTCGGGGATGAACGCCTTCTTGTTCTTGCACCGTGCAGCTCTGCAGCTCTGCAGCTCTGCAGCTCTGCAGCTCTGCAGCATGCACACATGCATGCATAATAATGCAGAATGAAGGTTAAGCAATTGCACATAATAAATCCTCTTTTCTGAGTTCTTGCTTTGCAGCTTTAAAATGTTTGTTTAGACCAGGAGAGTCAAACTCAATCGGACAGGAGTCCAAAATCCGAAACACAATTTAGGTGGAACAGGATAAACATTTATTGAACACTCTAAAACTACATTTTTAAAACTTTAAAACCATAACTTTTTAACATAATTATAAACTTAGGTTAGCCAAACCAGCTAGTATGTTTTAGCTGAAGTATTAGCTAAACTCCAAAACAGCCTAAAAAATCTTAGTAAATGCTAAAATAGTCAAAAAGCTGCAGAATGACAATGTTTAAATCTGTAACTTTTTAACATAATTATGAATAATAAGAACTCAGGAATATTATTCCAGAGTAAATCAACTTAAACCTTAAATAACTTTCAATATTTTACTCGCCATAAAAAAATAAGATAACATCGGGTCATTAATAACAATAAAATAAAATGATCTGGAGGGCCGGATAGAGTTACCTGGAGGGCCGGATCCGGCCCCCGGGCCTCGACTTTGACACATGTGATTTAGATCCAAGAAGCGGGAGGATCTCTTCCGTTGAGGAAAACAAATCCTCATTAAAATCTACTTTCATTTATGATGAAATCTTCAAACATTTATGAGCTTTTGAGCTTCTGAAAATACAACTTTTTATTTATTTATTTTTTAGAATACCTTTTTACGTGATTGAATGCATGTTTTTTATTTAGTCTTTTATTTGAAAGACATAAAAAAGGAAATCTAAAAATTTAGGCCAATTTGGATGTCGTGACCAAATCATGGCTAACTATTGTCTATCATCACAGTTTGGGAATCATTTCCGCTTTCATAGGACTTTTTCTTTACTCTGTTTTAAAAGGTTTTGTACAGTTTTTTAAGGTATCAAAACAACCAGAGCTTGTAAGGACTTTTCCACTTAAAGTTGAAAGTAAATAGTTAATAAACGATCAAAATTAAGGATTTTTATTTACATTGCGGCATATTCATTATGAGTTGCGACAGCTTAGTTGATTAAGTACAGTGCTGGCATGCAGGAAACCAGGGATCAGTTACCAGTTGACAAATTCAATCTTTGAAAACACAATTTACTTATGATTATAAGTCATGACTACATATTTCATTAAGTGAACTTTACTAGCATCATTTCCTATTGACAATTGGATTAACTTCCTGTTTTACGTTCATTGAACTAAACTAGTTTTGTGTCTTTGTAAAAACTTAAAAAATTTAGGGCAATCTGTTTCTAAACTCGACTGATCCGGGTTAAGAGTGGCGACCAACATGATTCCAGTGGATTCTGAAGGTCGTGTGACCTGTTGGAAAAGTTATCACATGTCAAGAAATTTGTTTTCTCACCGGCGACATCTCAGGTGTTAAAGGGTTTCTTTTAGCCTTTTTAGCTTAATTAAACTTAATGAAACCCCAGTGAGAGTGAAGGTAACATTACGGCCCCGATGGTCAGACCGGCCTCAAGTCTAGGGGGAAACCAGAAATGGGACCATAACAAAAACTGGACACCAGTGAGAAATAAGAACACAGTTTCATATATAAGGCAAACAAAGAAACTGTGTCCTTTAAAAGCAAAAGGAAAAATAATTAGTGTTCTAGTTAAAACAAAAAAAGAATTGGAACCTCAGCCAAAAATAAAATAATTCAGGGAGACGGCTGACCGTGTCGACCGTCTACTAACGGCTGTCCAACCAAAACGAACAAAAGGAAACAAACAAACAAACTAAGACTACCAAACCCCAAACTAAAATAACAAAACCCAGCAGTGTAAGACTGCTGAGGACTAAAGAAGGTAACGGAGACTCAAACAAACCCAGCCTGCCTTGGTGACCCCTCCTCTTCTCAAATAACCAGCAGGTACCAACTGGCCACACCTGCCAGGTGAGCAGAAGTTCTGGATGGAAAAGTTCCAGCAGGACAGAACATCAACTATCACAGATTATTAGATTCTCCCAGATTGTCTTTAAAAACGTCCGGGGGCTTCCTGGTTTTGTCTCCTTGTAGAGAACATGATTCTCCTTACCTTTTCTCATCTGACGTTGGAGCCAAAATACCAGCAGATCCACAAATAGATGAAGATGTCACACTGTACTTATTTAGCTAAACGGACGCTAACTTTAGTAGACATACGTGAAGATGACGCCGAGCTGTGAAATCTGATCTGTTTTTAGTCTCTTTGGGGGAGCGAGGAAGCGGCGGGGGACCCGGCGCCACGTCTGGCGTCTGTTGTGAATGAAACTTGCTAATAAGACGCGTTCCCCATCGGAACCGTGAAATGTTTGTTTAATGTAGACGTTCACACGTTGGTCTGTTCTTCAGGATCCATTTATGACAAACTCTCTTTATGGTTTTCTGTTACGGTGGAGAGAGATGTGATTTCTTCAGCTTTAATATGAATCTCTAATTCAGATTGAATCGTTCTATGGAGAACTCAATGTGTCAAAAATACTGAGTTTTAGTATTTGAGTTTATTTCATGTTCATAAGACACAACCAAAATGTCCAAATACTGTTTGTTTTGGTGAAACTGAAGAGGACAGAAAGAAGAAAACGTTTCTGTCTGATTCTCTTGTGTTGTAACATTAATCTGTCAACAAAAGCAGACAAACAAAAACAACAAACAGCAAAAGCAACAAGAAACAACAAGAAAATAAACCAAATTCCTCTGAATTTTTTGTTTGTTTTTTAATTTAACTCGTTCCCAACAACCTTGTGATTCATATTGTTAATTTGTTTGTTTGTTTCTGTTTTTTTAAATGTAATAATTGATTTTTCAAGATGATTCCGTCGTCTGATAACCTGAACAGAAACAATGTTTTCCTTCATTTTTGTTCTGAATTTATTGATTTTGAACATTTCTGCTCCTTCTAGGTTATAATTGCTTGTTGTGTGCAGGTTTTTGTGCTCTATACACGAGTTTTAGGATGAATGATCAACTACGTCCTAAAATATGAATATTTTCAGCTTTCTAAACCGTGCTGATGGGCTCCAATGGTTACTCCCTGTGGTTAGTTTTACTTCTCGTTTTGATAATATAAATATGGAGTTTATTGGTTTTGTTTGTTCACATTTCTCCACATTTCTCTGCAGTATGTCAAAGTTAAGGATCTAAAGCACACGAGTCAAAGTCAAGGCCCGGGGGCCGGATCCGGCCCCCTAATTCTGTCCGGCTCTCCAGATCATTTGATTTTATTGTTATTATATGTTATCTTGCACTCATTCTAACTTGTATAATTTTGACAGAATATATTTTTATAAATTGTTTAAGGTTTAAGTTGATTTAGTCTGGAATAATATTCCTGCCATTTTATTATTCAGAATTATGTTAAAAAGTTACAGTTTTAAAGTTTTAAACATTGTCGTTCTGTTAGCTTTTTGGACAATTTTGGTATTTAATAAGATTTTTTTAGCCTATTTTGGGGTTTAGCTAATATTTCAGCTACATGCTAGCTGTTTTGGCTAATTTAGGCTTCTTTAAAACGTTTTTTTAGACTGATTTGGAGTTAGGCTAATATTTACTTGCTAGCTCGTTTGGCTAATTTAGTTTTTTTTCAGTTTTCCTGGATGTTTTGACTATTTTTTTCAGCTACATGCTGCATGTTTTGGCTAACCTACATTTTTTTCTTTTTTCAGTTTTAAGACTAATTTGACATTTAGCTGATATTTTAGCTGGATATCAGTTTCAGCATCTTCAGCGTCCACATTCAGTCTACAGCATTCACACTAGCATTATCGTAGTTAATGCTATATATTTAGTTCATAATATGTTAAAAAGTTACAGTTCTAAAGTTTTAAAATGTAGTTTCAGAGTGTTGAATAAACATTTATCCTGTTCGGCCTGCGATCTCAGGTGTGTTTTGGATTTTGGTCCCTTGGTGAGATTTAGTTTGACATCTCGTCTCCAAAGCAACAAAACGTGTCGTTTCCAGAGACACATTCCTGACCGAATGATGTATTTGTGTGTTTTTGTCCCAGCTTTCAGGTCAGCGCGGCTCTGCTCCGTGTTTTCTCGCCCTCTCCAGCTGGTCGGATTCGCTCTCCTTCCACAGGTCGTACCATGTATGTGTTTCCTGCTCGGCTGCAGCTTCCCTCCAGCTCTCGGCGCGGCGAAACTCCCGTGACTCATCCTGCTGTGTGCCTACAGATTTCTCTCCTCTGTGTTTATTAAATTCACACCACCTGGCCCATCAGCACCTAATGAATCTGGCCCTTTCATGGACACGCTGACTAAGACGCGTTCAGGGGCTGCGAGCTCGCTCTTGTTGTTGTCGCCGCCGGCGATGAGCTGCAGGGAAGCCTTTGACGGGACTCGATGTTCTTCATAATTCAATCATGTCATCAAACAAACATGCAAACATATTAGAATAAACTCATGTGTGGTTAAGTCCAGCAGTGAGAAAAAGGAGTAAATTCAGTTCAGTCAGTCGGACAGAATCCATTTCCTGTCTCCAGAGGGAGAAACATCTTCTTCTGATTGAGCGTAGAAACAACTGTTTTGTCTTCAGGATGTTAGAAAAGAAAATTGGAGTTTACAACCAGCGAGGAGTGTTGATTACCGACAGGAAACCTACATTTTCAAATTGAAAACAGTCATTTGGTCGTCCTATAAAGTCAGATTTTAGCCCAAAAACGGAGACTTTTTGCATTTTTTATGACATGTTTGTGTTATTTCATATTTATATGTTTGTTTTTAGCCAAACATAAAGTAAAAGTCCCGTTTTTAACACTTTCTGCTAACCTGAATCCCTTTTTTGACCATTTCCTGAACTCGTCTGATGTGTTTCTCCATAATGACCTCCAGGTGAGCGGCGGCGGCGGCGGCGGCAACCAGACCACGAAAACGCTTTACACAACATTATGCAACAGAGCGGCGCTGTTTTTCTCCGTCTCATCTACACGCCAACAGAATGTATGTCATTAACCGCCCAGAACACTTGAAGGCGGAGCTGTGAGAGCGAATGTGTAACTAACAATCTACTGTAAACAAACAGGATCTGGTGAGAGAATTGTTTGATGGGGGAGTAAGATTTAATAAAGGAAAATATACCCTCCTCTAAAGCTTCACTTCAGATGAAAAGGAGAAAAACTCCAAGCATGATTGCTGCTAGGAAAGTTGTTTTGATGATGGAGATGCTTTCTGGCACTTCCTGTACTTCTCCTGGGTTACAGAGCATCAGCACTTCTTTCAACACAATAACGCTGACAAGAACACTATAATCATTCAGAAAACTTCTCTCCAGCTCTTATCGACGCTCAGAAAGGGCAGTTTTCAGTAAAACGCAAAACATTTCTTTTATAAAATAAATAAACGACTCCTTTTGACTCGCTCTAAGTGGCTAGGAGTCTGTTGAACTCCCCTCCCCCCTCGGCATTTTGAAAAACAATAAATCACCTTTTTTCAAAATGGCAGGTTTTCTGTTTCTTTATCTCCATAGCAACCATTTTATTTTTTGCTCCCCTGGAGGTGACGAACAGATTGATGTCATTTTTAGTAGAATTAACAAAAGTACATTTTTGGATTTCCTTAGCAACGGAGGTTTTTTGTTATCCTCAGACACATTGCTAGTATGTTCATACCGTGTGTTACATCGATTCGTTCAGCTCGAGCCGACGATTCACATTTTCACAATATTCTGATTAAAAAATGCACGAGTAACAGCGGAACGCCACTTTTGATAGCTCGCCACGCTAATGCCCTTTAAAATCTATAAACTTTAAAAACAAATTTTTTTTCCAAGTAGCTTCCTGATGATGCTTGAGACAGAGTGGAGTCAATAGGAGGAGTTAGGAGGCACTAAAGGAGACTTTTCTTGGAAAATTCAAGATGGCCGCCTCTTCCGAAGGTCTGAGGTCAATGAAACTTCGGGTTTGGTCGAAGACTTAAGCTAGCAGTGTGTGTGAAATTTTTGGAATATCGCTTAAACTTGAAGTTTAAGCGATATTCACTTTTTTTCAAAATTCATTTCAATAGTTGTAAATTTTGTGAGATTTTAGTTTGTGATGGAGTCAAACTTTAAGTCAAATAAGAAAGAAGAATAATAAAATGTTATCCAAATGTTCCTGGAAGAGTTCAATCACTAAATCGTCTATACATTAAATATTTGTTTTTCAATGTTTTTTTCTGTAGAAATAAAACTCAGGTTGTTAAATCTCACGGTGCGATCCCATCATGAACTGTGATGATGCTGGAGGACGTCTGCTTCTTCTCCTCTGGAGGAGGAGTGAAGAGAGGGGCACCTTGTTCTCCCATAATGCCGTTCTCATTACTGCTGAGTCCAGACTCACACGCTGTACTCTATGTAGGCCGTGAACGAACACGGAGACGAAGAAAGGAGGAACCAGCAGGAAGTCCTCCTGAGGAACATTATCCCGACAAATTTTCAGGGTTTTCACATTAAACGGCGTTTCGTAACCTTTTCCTGCTATAAAAAGAACAAATTCAAGTCGTTGTAAATATGATCTAATGTTACCTGAGGATGGAGGCCAAAATAAACTGATTTAACAGCTTTTTTAATATTTTACTAAAGAAGTTCTAAGAGAAGCCTCCAAACATCCAGACGTTTTCCTGTTTGGATTCTTAGATCAAAGTCACAAAAACCAACATAAATAATAATTAAGTCCTAAATCTGCAAATCCAAATATTTACATCAAGAATTACTGTAGTAGCCGAAAACGGACGGCCATTTATTATTTTAATCGTTTTCTTGTTCTAATGAGAGAATATCTCGTTATAATGAGATAATAAGTTGTTATGACAAGAAAATAAAATTTGATTTATATCGAGAAAACAAAGTTCCTTTTCTTGCTATAACAAGATAATAACTCGTTTTAACGAAATATTAGCTCGTTATAACGAGATAATAGCTTGTTATAATCTCATTATAACGAGTTAATAGTTTGTTATAACAAGATGACTTATTAAAATGAGATATTAGCTCGTTATAATAAGATAACTCATTATAACGAGATAAAAACTCGTTATAACGAGATATTAGTTCGTTATAATCTTGTTGTGACTTATCTCGTTATAACGAGTTAATAGCTTGTCATAACGAGCTATTATCTCATTATTTCATTATCTCACTATCTCAATGAGATTATCTCATCATAACAAACTAACTCGTTATAACGAGATAATAGCTCGTTATGACGAAATAATTAGTTAAAACGAGATAATATCTCGTTATATTTCCTTCCAGGTAAATGTGTTAAATGAAGCAGCACAAAAACAAAATAAAACCTGCAGGTAAACAGGTGATCTCACTGAAACTCTCCCTCTCGTGTGACAACAGTAAGTCAGCAGCTTTTCTTCTGCCTGCAGCTCTTTTCCTTCTCATGTTTGAATCCTCATGAATCCTCATCCTGCTATGAAGCCATAGTGCATTAAAACATGCACGTCTAAGACTTACCTGCAGCAGCTAAAATCTACTTTCATCCCTCGTATACAGACTGGGATCTGTTAGCACAAATCAAAATAAGCTTTTCTACAAACGGATGTTTTATTGCTTTAGAATCTGCTTTGCGTCCCTGATGATTCAGTAAAGCCTGTTTGGTTTTGAAGAACATTCTCTGCTGCTCTTCCACAGCCATCAGTATCAAAAACAGCCCCATCTAGAGGTCAGAGGAGGTCATGGCTTCAGATAGACGACAAACAAATCCCACTTCAGCTTCAGCAGTCTGTGAAGAAGCCCTTCATTAATCCTCTTTGTGTTAAATGACTGCAGCTTTAACAGTAAACAGTGTTTCCGTGTGAAACGTTACTGCTGATGTTGTGAGTCAGCTGGATGTGGAGGCTTTCCTCTGTTTGGACTGGCGTCCCGGGAGAGCTCCGTTCTGCTTCCGGGCGTTTGCAGAGGGATGTCCTACAAAGGAGTGCGGAGGCAAAAGGTGAAACGGTGATTCCTTCAAACATCTGAGTCCCACACCGACGTTGTTTTATGTAAGTGTGCCTGCAGCAGCCCACGCCACCTTTGCAAAAAGAGGCTTCTCAGGCCTGAACGGGGAGAAGTTCTGCATGATGAGCTGTGGAGGTTAAATGATCTCATGTAGGGCCGCTTAGATAAGAAACAAACACCTTGTGCTTGTTTTCTCATGTTCTGGGGCTGTTTTTCTCCTCTTTCCCCCGTTTGTCCGGGTTTGCAGACCAACAACTCATTATTTCTGCAGCTTCCTGTACGCCTCTTGCTGTGATTATCCGTGAGGAGGAAGACAGGCTGATAAATAAGAAAACAGAATTTCTGCTCCGACAGTGGAGCGGATGGAGCTAAAGTCCTCCTCAGCTTAAACTGAATGCAAACAATTGAATGACACAACTTTGGTAACAGATGAATCCCCATTCCTGACTGATTTCCCTTCAGTCGTTTTCTGTTGGCCTGAAGCTGCAGACTGCGATGGAATAAGTCCTGTTGCGTGGCGATTGTTGCACAGCATAACAAACTATTGTGTTAGCTTCTGCAGCACATTGTTCCCGGGTGACACATTTCATCCATGCGCATGTGTGAAAACACAAATGCTGTAGTGGTTACTCATGGTGCCGACGTCAACAGCCCCCTGATGACTTCCGTCCGACCATCAAGCGACGGTTTCACTGTCACAACCGTCGCTGATGGTTCATCTGAAGACAGGATTTTGGTTTTGAAGGACAAAAGAGTTAGAAATTAGAATTAAACATTCCTCTGGAGGGGGATTTTGTTTACAGAGAATGAAAAACAAATTGAATTAATAAAATAAGGAGGTGAATGTACTATTTAATCCATTGTTATATTGAAGGAGAAGCATTCACTCTACAGTGATTCTCCTGCTCCTCTTTGTTTTAGAAACTCGATCAAACTTTCAGTGATTTTATCGATCTTTGTATCAAAACGTTCGTCTCGTTCAGGACATTACTGCTCGTATTTTTGGTATTTAAAAACTTTATAGATTTAGAAATATTAAACAAAATATGCCCCATAAGAAAGGAATGAGAAAGTCTTCAGATTTCAAGATTTTAAATAGATTAACACAAACTTTTAAATATATTCGTGGGCTTTGCTTTCATATTTGTAGTAATTTAAAAAAAAAATAGTTTAGCTAATGTTTTAGCAACATGCTAACGTTTTTGGATAATTTGTTGAGGTTTTTTAGGCTAATTTAGAGTTTATCTTTTATTTTAACAACAAGCTTACGTTTTTTAGCTAGTTTAGTTTACTGATGAATTTTAGACTATTTTAGAGTTCATCTAGTACTAAAGCAACAAGCTAACTTCTTTGGCTAATTTGGCCTCTACTGAGGGTTTTTATGGTAATTTGAAGTTTAGCTAACATTTTACCGGCATGCTAACTTGTTATCTAATGAGGGTTTTTTTTTGCTAATTTAGAGTTTAGCTTTAATTTCAATAATAATATTAATAAATTATATTTATATGGCGCCTTTCTGGGCACCCAAGGTAGCAACATGCTAACGTTTTTGACTCAGTTTATTTAGAAATTTTTGGCTACTTTGGAGATTAGCTAATATTTAAGCTACGAGCTAGCTTTTTTGGCTAATTTGTACCTACTTAGCTTTTGGGGGTTAATTTAGAGTTTACCTTCTATTCTAGCAACATGCTAACGTTTATGACTAAATTAGTTTACTGATGAATTTTAAACAATTTTAGAATTTAGCTCATATTTAAGCAATGAGCTAGCTTTTTTTGCTAATTTGTCATCTACTGACGTTTTTTATGCTAATTTAGCAACAGGCTAACGTTTTTTACTAAACTAGTTAACTGAGAAATTCTTGGCTGTTTTGGAGTTTAGCTAGTATTGCTACCTTTTTTAGCTAATTTTACATCTACTGAGGTTTTTTGGGCTTATTTGGAGTTTAGCTGATATTTAAGTAACACAATAAATGTTTTTGCAAAATTGGCATTTATTAGGGATTTTTAAGCAATTTTACTAAAAAATGTTCAGAAATTTAGTTCAACTTCAGCGCTCTTTCATAGTTCTTTAATGGAATTTCCAGTGTTTTAGCAAATGTAACATTTCCAAACAGCTTCAGTAAAAAGCATTCATACTATTGCAGCTAATGCAACTTTTCTAGTTTATATTCTACTTTGCTATATTTCTTTTGCTCCAATTTCATTGTAAATGTGGATAATGACAATAAAAACGTATCCAAAAAAATTTGAACAAAGCACTTGGATAAAAAACTGTCGTTGATGTCATGACAACACTGCAGTGACTCCTAACTCCCACAGTGTTGTGTGTAAACTGGGAAGAATATTTAAAAATGCCACGAAAGTGATCATCTCCTCCGTTTTACGCGTCCTGACTCACGCGCGTTAGGGAGGACAGTCATTCATGTTTGTCTCCTCACACGTGGAGGAGCTTCTCTCGTGGAATCGCATTACAGCAACAGTCGGACACCCACGTTAGGTTATCCCTATCACACTCCGAGAACTACCCAGATCCGCCCACAGCCCCGGGAGAGGGCGCGGGGAGGGCTGGATGGATGGATGGATGGATGAGGGATGGATGGATGGAGGGAGGGCTGCCTGTTCCTGTGTGCACAGCCCGCGCGTGTCTATGAGTGTGAGCTTCCGCCAGATCAGACAGAAAGGGAAAGTGCGCCCCTCTTCTGCAGTGCCGCGCATGTCTCTGTTGGTTGATGCAAAGCGTCGGAATGACTCTTTATGCACCGTCGACATTTTTCATTATTAAATAAACTTTAAAATCATCCAAAACAATCGCTGCACCTGACAAACCAAACATGGATCCATGCGTAAAATGGATCATCCTTTCTCCAGACGCACGTTTCCCTTGTGTTCGTCCTGATGCTGATGCGTCTCATTGTTATTCATCAGTGTGTGTGCGCGCGCGCGCTGGCACACCCATTCCGCAGATCGTCTTTCCGGTGGCTGTGCGTTGATATCTGCGTAGTTGGTGTTCATAATCGTTGGTCTCTCTGCACAGATCCTGCCCCTCCCTCCCTCCTCCGTGCGCGGGCACACTTGCGCGCGCGCAAACACCGAGCGCTGCTCCTCGTCTCCCCCTCCCTCCCCGTGTCGGTGCTGTCTCATTCACTTCGGTACTCCATCCACGCACTCCAGCTCGGCGCTGGGGGGGCGGGGTTGGATAAATAGCTCCGCGTGGAGGCCACAAGCTTCACTCAGACTGGACCCACTTGCAGTGCAAAGACCACAAGCAAGAAGACTCCGAAGCCGGGAGTAGAAGTACCAACATTTTTCTTGGAGCGTAGAAAGAGAAGACATCGTTTGATTCCGCGGACTGTCTGCTGGAGCTCCAACACCGACGATTCGATCCTCCGCTATCCGCCAGATTTCTGGACATAGCATCTAAACAAAGTTGGTAGTAAACTCTTTGGAGTTTGGTAAGAGTCGCCACGTTTTTTCTTTGCTTGTGAGAGTGGACTGCACTGAAACTTGGGAGCCGACCCGCTTGGGTCGCGGTTGGACCTGGCGCATCCTTTCGGCAACTCTGCGAAAGTTTTTGGCCAGTCAGATCTGAAGACTTTGAGTCGAGTCAGACTTTTTCAGTAGCTGCTGCCGCGTCCGGAACCGAGACGACCGGTCAGAGAGCCGCTGACGAGACCTCAAAGACGCTTCTTTCAAGGTAAGGAGAACTTTTTACTCGCTTTGAAGTCTTTCATCTGCGGGGTTTGCATCCCTGGGAAGGATGAGCATCCTCCACGAGGATCTGAGGAGGATCAGCGTCCTCCAGGGTTTGAAGTTTGCATCCCTGACGGTCCAGAGGATCAGCATCCTTTTCAGACTCTCGTGGGGGGTCAGCATCCTCCACGAAAGGTCTGCATCCCTGCATCCTGGAGGAAGATGCTCATCCTCCACGAGGGTTTGGAGTTTGCATCCCTGACAGTCCGGAGGGTCAGTATCCTCCACGAGAGTCTGCATCCTTGCATCCCTGGGAAGTATGAGCATCCTCCACGAGGATCTGAGGAGGATCAGCATCCTCCAGGGTTTGAAGTTTGCATCCCTGACGGTCCGGAGGGTCAGCATCCTCCACGAGGATCTGAGGAGGATCAGCATCCTCCAGGGTTTGAAGTTTGCATCCCTGACGGTCGAGGATCAGCATCCTTTTCAGACTCCCGTGGAGGGTCAGCATCCTCCACGGGAGTCTGCATCCTTGCATCCTGGAAGATGCTCATCCTCCACGAGGGTCTGGGGTCTGCATCCCTGACAGTCTAGAGGATCAGCATTATCCTCCACGCGGCTCTGAGGATGATGCTGATCCTCCACGCGGCTCTAAACTCCAGCAAAGTTCTGCGTCGCTGTCCGTGGTGCTGAAACTCCAAAGCGGCTTCAGCTGCGACTTTTTCACTTAACTTCAATTGATTTTTTGCACATTTCTATTTTTTTATGCATAAATGTTTCTGTTCTTAATTGCAAATGTCCATGCATACATGCACATGCATTTGTTACATTTCTTACATCTGACTTGGATGTCAGTGAGCTGCAGGAAAAAGGCTTTTTCCTGCAGCTCACTGACATCCTAGTCAGATTTATGTGATTTAAATTCATTTTTATTAGATTTTAAGGTTATTTTTTAAGCACTGCTTTGACATAAAATGTTATTTTTAAAGCTTTCTTCTCCACTAAATCGGATTTAGCAACAAAACTTGAACCGATTGGAAGCAAAAGCTGCTTTTCTACTAAAATATTGTTGCAGAATCTGACACAGGAAGGAGAAAACTCGATGTTTGAGGTCAGAAAAGTCTGTCAGAAATCCCAACTTTTCATCCTCTGATTTGATGCATTCTTGCTTTAAAAAGCTTTTTTTGGGTTTTTGGTTCTCAGCGTTTACGCTCACCATATCGGTGATGACACAGGCTAACACACCACACACGCTGCGTTCTGCAGAAACTAAGCCCCGTCTCCATGACAACACACCTCCTGCACTTTACTCTGCAGCTTTTGCACAAAAGAGAAAAAAAACGTTGACGACAGCAAGTGGACAAGCAGGAGGGGGAGGGGGGGGATCAACAGGTTGGGGAGGGACAGCTGGACGGCTCTTTTCACCCTGTTGCTCATCAATGCCCATTCATGGAAGCTTCCGGTTGTTAGTGGGCGGGCAGGGAGGGAGGGGGGACAGAAGAGAGGCTGAGAGGGAAGGAGGGATGTGAGACTCATAATTATGAGTGCATGGAAAGTGCAGGTGCTTCTGTCGCTCCCCCAGCCTTCAGCACCCTCAGATGAGAAAAGGAAAGGTAGGAAGCATCCAGACGTGAGGAAGCAACAAACTTGCATGTGAAAACTGTTGCCGAGCAACGGCACCCTCCTGCTGAAGCCCCGCTCGAATGCAAAAAACACAAAAAAAGCAACAGGTTTCAGACAAAAATGCACAGAAAATATGTTTGTGCAAAGCAGATAATTGTGCGAGGACACGCTCCGACCCCCGCCGAACAACAGCAGGAATGCATGGCACACGTTGCACAAAAAAAGTGCAAAACATTCGTGTTGCCAGTGGCGAAGCTTTGCACGGACGTCAGACTGACGCAGTGTGTGGGAGGAAAGAGCAGAAGCTCGGAGATGCCGGCTGGCTGTGAAGGACTGTAATTGTTCCGCCGCAGCAATTATGTCCCCGAGTATTTATGTGATGCAGATCAGATCCATAAATCCAGGAGTCTGCAGCCTGAAGCAGGAAAAGAGTTTGTTTTCTGCGGAGCCACATAGTCTCAGAAATCTGGATCTGCATTTATAATAAACATGAATTATGTCTTTTTTGGCTCAAACAAAAGAAAAAATATCAAAAGAAACCAGAATCTCTCAAAATGTGATTTGAAAGAAGCTCAAATAACTTATTTTCAAAAGTTGTTTGAACAGCACATTGATTTTAACACAAAAAAAAGATTAAAATTTTAACAAAAGTCTTACTTTGCATATAAAATCTGGAGGTAGAATTGAGCAAACAAAACATCTTCAGGTCAGTGACATAAAACTTTACAGAATTTATCATTTATGTCCATCAATTTATGCATTTAACTAATATAAATTAAATAAATTCTAATTAAGGAACCATTATTGTTCTTTTCCTCCTCTTTGTCCTCAGTAGTCTTACACTTCTGGGTTTTGTTCTTTTACTTTGGGGTTTGTAGTCTTAGTTTACAGGATTTGTTCATTTTCTTTATCCCAGACTGAGTTTCTGTTTGGTCGTGGCGAGATGAAGATCGTGTTTTTCTCTGACAGATTGATCTGATGTTTTCCTGCAGATCCCTCTGATTCAGAAATGACAGATTGTCTCTTCTAAATCCTACGACTTCCTGGAGGGATTGAGAAGAAAAGAGATCTGAGAAGAAGTGCAGTAGCTTAGCAACAAAGAAGACAAACAAAAGAACAAGTTCCAATCCCAGAATCCTCCTCAGCTGACCCCATGGCGCGGTCGCCCCTCACCGGCCCCTGCGTGGCCCTCGCCCTCCTCTTCTTCGGTTTGACCTCCTGCACGCCCTCAGGCCCCGCCTCCGCCACCTGCGCCACCCTGGAGCAGAGCCGCTTCTTCGGCGTGTTCACTTCGACCACCACCCTGCCCTCGGCGCCGTGCTCCTGGACCCTGCAGAACCCCGACCCCCGCCGCTACACCGTCTACATGAAGATCACCAAGCCCACCGACGCCTGCGCGCCCCGCCAGATCCGCACCTTCCAGTTCGACTCCTTCATCGAGACCTCCCGCACATACCTGGGCATGGAGAGCTTCGACGAGGTCGTGCGGCTGTGCGACGCCTCCACCACCGTCACCTACCTGGAGTCCAGCAAGCAGTTCCTCCAGATCCGCAAGGTGGCCCCGAGGAACGCCCTGGAGGTCCCGGCGGGTCAGAGCGACGTCAGCGAGTTCAAGGCCGAGTTCCTGGTGGTGGGGAAGAGGAACCCCAGCATGCCCGCCTGCCAGATGCTGTGCCAGTGGCTGGAGAAGTGCCTGTCGAGCAGCACCCACGACTACCCCTGCGGCATCATGAACACGCCCTGCCAGTGCTGGGAGGCCCCAAAGAGGAAGCCAGGAAGCTGCTACAGGGGGGGTGTCTACGTGGAGAAATGCTCGCCGGCTCCCAAAGACAACGACCGCGACGCCGAGATCATCAGTAAGTCCTTCACACCTCAAAAACGACAAACTCAGAGACAAACTAAAGGTTCTGTCCTGGTTCTGGTTGGGGTAGGTCAGGGGTCAGCGACCTTTAGGAGCCATTTGGGCTCTTGTGCAGCACAAGATAAAGCCATATTTTAAGGTTATTTTTGTGTTTTTTTCCTCATCAGTCTTATTGTACTGGGTTTGTTCTTTTACTTTTGGTCTTTTTTATT
>NC_050522.1:26143063-26151410 GCF_002922805.2 Oryzias melastigma
TGGCTGCAGGCCCCGTGGTTTGGCGTTTCTCTGCCTCCAGCTCTGACATTACCTCACATTTCCCCGGTGAGTCTGGAGGTAACGAGCTGTGCGGCGTTCGACCGCCGAGTAACGACCAGCCAATCAGAGTCTAAGTGTCCACACCTGCCGGACCTCACACTCTGACCCGATCGGCCCAGCCAGGAGTCAGAACGTGTTCAGATCAGGGAACACAACGAGCCAGCAGGCAATTGTGGTCACCATAGCAACCTAACATTCTTTTCTTGATCGGAGTTCTGGAGCAAACACACACAGACGTGTTCCTCTCCATTGTCTGACAGTTACTCACGTCCTGCTAAATGTTTGCAGAGTTTTTCGTTTGCACACATTAACCTCCATGTTCCTCGTCTGCGTCCCGCAGAGGGCTGGGGGGTCTGGGGCCGCTGGTCCGTCTGCAGCCAGGAGTGCGGCGGAGGAGTGCAGGTGCGCAGCCGCAGCTGCCAGCCCGAAAACGCCGTCTGCGAGGGAACAGTGGAGGAAGGTCGCGCCTGCAACCCTCAGGCCTGCATCGGTAGGCTCCGCCCACACGCAAAAACACCTGAAAAACAAAGCCAGCTTCAGACTAACGCAGGTTTCTGACCGCTACAGGCAAAGAGCGCAGCAGGAGCCAGGGTCTGCGCGCCATCATTGGTCTGAAGAGAGACGGCACCGATGGAATCAGCACTGCAGCTGTGGCGCCCCCAACAGGTGAGCCCCGTGACCTCTGCGGTCACACGTCAAACACACAAAGTTCTGACAGGATTCTCGGGTCCAACAGACACCAAGACGGACGAGTGGTCCTCCTGGAGCTCATGCTCGGTCTCCTGCGGGGAGGGCTGGCAGAGCCGCACCCGCCTCTGCGCCACCTCCTCCTTCTCCTCCGAGTGCACCGGGCCGCTGCGCGAGAACCGCGAGTGCAACAACACCGTCGTCTGCCCCGGTGAGTGTCACACCGCCAATCATATGGCAGGAACTCACATGGAGCATCATCTACTGTCCTGAGAGGGACTGCTCCCCCTAGTGGAGAGTCTGAGAACGCCGTGGATTCAGAACCATCACAATGGGCCCTTTGTGTTTCCCTGTGCAGTCGATGGTGCTTGGGATGAGTGGACCCCCTGGAGCTTGTGCTCATCCACGTGTGGCCGTGGTTACCGCGCCCGCACCCGCACATGCAGGCAGCCCCAGAATGGAGGACAGCCATGCAACGGCCCCGAGAAACAAACCAAGTTCTGCAACATCGCTGTCTGCCCCGGTGAGCTTTCACGCCACAAAACAGATTTTATTACATCTAGAGCAGAAAAACTCATGAAGGCAACAGGTGGAGAGAGTCTGATTCACCCACATCAGAACCCTTCGCTGGGATTAGTCAGAAGTTTTCTATCGTCCTCTGCAGTGACTCATGCTCAGTCAGTACAACTTGAGTTTATTTTTCTCGCCGCCTACCCGGAAAGAACAGTTCTCCATGAGTTTACTGGTCATCAATTACACGCCATTCTCCCACCTGACCCCAGCTCTTACTCAGATGACGGTCGGGTCTCTGTGCGTCTGAGCAGGAAAATTACAGCAAGAGAAACTGTTTCCAATGAAAAGCTTGAAAAGAATAATTGTTCTAATGAGGCCAATTTGGTTTTACAGAAAAAAAAACTGTTCTATCTTTTTTTAAAATCTGAAATCTCTTTTAATGCTGAACTTCACCAAAATTAAAAAAAAATGTTGTAAAATTGCCTTAAAATCTCTAATACATCCCAAGTTTTTACAGATATTTAGTGTGTTGCTTAAATACTAGCTAAACTCCAAAATAGCCTAAAATTCCTCAGTAAATTAGTCCAAAACTTTAGCCTGTTGCTGAAATATTAGCCAAACTCTAAATGTTGTAATAATTACTGTTAAAGATTAAAACAAAGTCCATGAATATATTTTAGGGCTTGTTGGTAATTCAAATTTTGAGAGAAAAATCATACAAAGTCGAGAAAATGTTTCTAATGAAAAGGTTGAAAAGAATAATTGTTCTAATGAGGCCAATTTGGTTTTACAGAAAAACATCTTTTTTTACTCTCAAACAAGAAAAGATTTTCTTTCAGCTGCAACAAAATATGTTTAATTACCGTTTATCCTAATTAGTGAATTACTAAGAGAAAAATACTGTTTCATCCTGTCACTGTGGCTGGTGAGAGGTTCTCCTGGTTCTGACTGCTCCTCTGCTGCCCTCTAGTGGACGGATCCTGGAACGACTGGTCCGCGTGGACCGCCTGCTCCTCCACCTGCTCCAACGGCACCATGCAGCGGACCCGGGAGTGCAACGGCCCGTCCTACGGAGGCTCGGAGTGCCACGGCAGCTGGAAAGAGTCTGCAAACTGCTTCCTGAAGGAGTGTCCAGGTGAGTCCCGGCTCCTCAGGTAGAAGCTGCTCAGTCAGAAGAGCAGAACTGACGGTGTGAAACGTTGCAGTGGACGGGCGATGGCACTCGTGGAGCTCCTGGGGCAGCTGCAGTAAGACCTGCGGTGGAGGCGTCCAGCAGAGGCAGAGAGTCTGTGAGGGCCCTTTCTTTGGGGGGGAGCCGTGCCCCGGCGAGGGCGGAGAGCAGAGACGCTGCAATGAGAAGAGATGTCCCGGTCAGTGTCACAAAACACCATTAAACATCAAAGATGAACTGCAGCATGGCTTAACGTTTGCTTCTCGGCGCCGACAGAACCCCATGAGATCTGCCCCGAGCAGAACACGGGCGACGTTGTGTGGAAGAAGACTCCTGCTGGAGATGTTGCTGCTGTGGTCTGCCCTGAAGATGCTAAAGGTACCGCAGGAGGAGCCGTGATGATAGAATGTTCTGTTTTAATCCTCGTTTGGGCTCAAATTAAACCATTTCCTGTTTTCAGGTTTGATTCTGCGCCGCTGCACTCTGGACGCCGTCGGCCTCGCCTCCTGGGAGAACCCCACTCACATCAAGTGTGTCTCCAGCAAATACGAGAACATTCAGGCTCTGGTAGGTCCAGAAAAAAACAACAAAGTGAAATGATCATGTCAGGACGTTACATTCACGTTTGGACTCTGCTACAGTCCAGGGTCTACAACTCCAAAGCCCAAACCGGACAGAGTGTGGACGGCATCGCCGAGGTGATTTCACGCCTCAGATTCTCCTCTGATGAAGGAGCCAAGTACAGCGGAGACCTCCTGGCTGTTATGGAGATCCTGAGGAACACCACGGAGATATACAAAGGGACCAGGCTGAGGCTGAGCAACGCCGACGTGGAGGTCAGCTTGTGTTCTCGTCCAAAATAGCCTCTGGAGTCGGGCTGCATGCGGCGTTTTCTCACCTGGCTCTTCACTTAATGATCCACAGAACTATGTCCAGACCATCAGCAACCTTCTGAAGGAGGAGCACCGTGACAAATGGGAAGAGGCACAGCTGGTAAGTGATAAGAGGGTGTGCATGGAAGAAAAGGCGGGAAAATGGGTCTTTTGTGGGAGGATCTCAACGAGGGCTGAGAGCGAGGAGGACATTGTCAGGGAGTGGGTGAAGAAAAGAAAAGGCTATGAATGTACCTGCTTTGTTCACGGCTCCAAAATAAGATCGTGGTTGCATAAGAACGGCATTAAACCAGAAAAGTTGCACTAACTGCGATAATGCTAATGTGAATGCTGTTTGCAAAGTCTTACATTTGCTAAAAGACTGAAAATTTTGTTAAAGAACTATTAAAGAGCGCTGAAGGTGACCTAAAATTCTGAAAATTTGTTGTAAAATTGCTTTAAAATCCCTAAAACATGGTAAGTTTGCAAAAAAAATTAGTGTTGCTTAAATAATAGCTTATCTCCAAATTAGCTCAGAAACCCTCAGTAGATGTTTAATTAGCCAAAACAGCTAGCATGTTGCTTAATACTAGCTAAACTCCAAAATGGCCTAAAATTCCTCCGTAAGTTAAATTAGTTAAAAATGTTAGCCTGTTGCTAAACTCAAAATTACCCAAAAAATCCGAATAGATAAACGTTAGCACATTGCTAAACTATTAGCCAAACTCCAAATTAGCATAAAACGTTAGTAGATGCCAAATTAGCCCAAAAAAGCTAGCTTGTTGCTTAAATACTAGCTAAACTCCAAAATCATCTAATATTCCTCAGTAAACTAAATTAGTTAAAAACGTTAGCATGTTGCTAAAATAGAAGCTAAACTCTAAATTAGCCTGGAAATCACAATAGATAACAAATTAGCCAAAAACGTTAGCATTTGGTAAAATATTAGCCAAACTCCAAATTAGCATAATGCTTGATGCCAAAATAGCCAAAAATTCCTCAGTAAACTAAATTAGTCAAAAACGTTAGCATATTGCTAAAAAAAAGAAGCTAAACTTTACATGGGCCAAAAATCCCAGTAGATAAAAAGTTAGCATATTGCTAAACTATGAGCCAAACTCAAAAAATAAAATAGAAGCTAAACTCAAAAAAACCTCAGTAGATAACAAATTAGCTAAAATTGTTAGCATGTTGCTAAAATATTAGCTAACTCCACATTTTTTAAATGACTAAAAAATATTTAAACACCACCCATGAATATATTTAAAGGCTTCTTGCTAATCTACTTAAAAAAGAAAAGTTTTCCAACAGGTCGCATGTTTATCTACATGCACACACAAAGCTGCGAGTGTGAGTTACCATGGCAACAGCATCTCTGAATCAGGGGGAAAAATCGATCCTCCCACTTGACAGTCTGTGGATCTCCTACATGCTGATGACCGTTCGTAAGGAGACATGTCGGTACATCGCATGCAGCCGCACACCTTGCGCCCACATCACAGCAGTTCTGCGTCAGAGACACGCAAGTCAGGCGCCCCCCCTCCCCGAAGAGGAGGGAAAATGAGGATGAATCAACAGCATGCCCATGTTTGGTCATCAGGAAGTCCATTCCCTGGAACATGAAGAAAAAGCTGTTAATCACTGTTTTTTTTCTTCTCTCTCCTCTCATGTAGAGCGGAGCCAACATGAAGGAGTTCCTCCGCCTGGTTGAAGAGTTTGTGAACATGATCGGCATGCAGATGAGCGGCTTTCAGGACATTTATGAAGTCACGGAGAACTTAGGTGAGCTGCGGCGGTCACCGCGTCTGCTCATCCGTCCTCATAGAGTCTGCATCACTTATCCTGACAGACGGTCCATTCTGCTCCTTAGACAACATTTTCTCAGGCACATTCCTGCTGTTAGATGTTGATGCATGACGTCTGATTCATGCAATCTGACATTTGTAACTGTGCCCCCCCCCCAGTGATGAGCATCCACAAGCGCCCCACGACCACCAGCTCCAACTTCACCTTCCCCGTCAAAGGCTGGAGGGGCATGCTGGACTGGGTCCGGACATCCGAGGAGAAGATCTCCGTCTCCCGTGAAGCTCTGTCTCTGAAGCAGTCCGGTAAGGACACTCCAACCTCCGAATTTCAAAATAAAAGCTCAGAATCTGAATCTAAGCGGATGTCCTGTTTCCAGACGGAAACGACGCCTTTGTGACTGGAATCGTCCTCTACAGAAACCTGGCTTCTATCATGCCCTTCCAGAGGTACGGCAGCGACTCCGCTGTGCAGACACCAGATGGCGCCCTTCCCCTTGTTGTGTTCCTGATTCATTGTAACACACATTTGTGAGACTAAACCTGTTTGTTCTGCAGCAACACAACCCTGCTCAACTCCAAGGTGGTGTCTGTGATCGTCAAGCCCACCCCTAACCTGCTGTCCACCCCCGTGGAGATCGAGTTCCCCCACCTCCACAACGTGAGTCCCTAATGAGTGCACTAACCCCCCCCCTCCCCCTCCCCCGGGTGTCTGCAGATCCTGACATTTTGCTGACATTTGCAGCGACATTTTTTCACACACACTTGTAGAAACGCAGTGAAACTCCCACTGCCGCCAAATGGTCACTCCACGATGACGACAATCACAGAGACTGTTTTAGTTGCAAACCCAAATTAAAAAAAGCTGTTATGTGTGTCGCCTCGAACGCAGAGATCCCTCACACTGACTCCATCTGCCTCTCTTTGCAGGACACGGTCAACGAGACGTGCCTCTCCTGGGACGAGAGCGAATCGTAAGTTTACATTCTGTCCTCATCAGCTGATTGGAGCTTCAGGCTCGTTTATGTCGCCATTAGCGACGAGTCCGCCAAACAGACTGAGCCAGACAAGTCAAACAAACAAAGCCTGCAAACCAAGACTACCAAACCCAAACTAAAATAACAAAACCCAGCAGTAGAAGACTGCTGAGGACAAAGAGAGGAAAAGAACTAACAAATAAATACAATAAAACAACATTTTCTTAAAGTAAGGATTACTGATTGTTTGCTCAAAGCTACAGATCCATGATCTCTGAGTAAACACAAACCATCGTTTATAGAAATGAAAAATCTCAAACAACTCCAGGAGCAGAAATGAATCCAGAGACAAAAATCTAATGAACTCATAGAGTTTCCGAGGGCGGCCGGCGTGCTTCTGGACAAATTAGATTCATTTGTGAAGCGGATGTGATTAATGGGGCAACAGAAGAGAGGGGCTCTGGTTGACGTGAGACTCTGAGGTTTTCTCTGCAGAAATGCAAATGTTTGCGAGCCGGAAGTTAACCAGCAGCAGGAGAATACAGGAAATAGAAGACATTTTCATCTTTGCATGAGGTTGTTGTGCTGGGTTTGATGTCCGTCTACTGACGGTTTGGGCCTGCCGGCCTCTCATGACACCCAGAACCTGGCTGGACTTCATGTCTGCTCACATTCAGTCAAAGCTGCAGCTCCTGCTGCACCATCAGTGGAGCCTTTTTCTAAAATGATCACAATTTATGTCCCTTTATGAGGGAACAAAGTGTCCCCAAAACAAGTCTCCACTGAGGTGCATTTTTAGGAAAAGTGCAGATTATTATCAAATGTTCTCATATAAATGAACAGTTTGATATTTTTTTTCTAAAAAACTAAAAAATCAGTAAACATCTTTGATTAGAATCAGCATAATCCAAAGATCCTCTTGTTTTTTCATCGCTGTTGCTGCACATGAAGGAATGTGACATGACAGGCTGGTCTGATCTCTCCTCTCCTAACTCTCCTTCCTGCGCAGCTCGTCTCTGCTCGGCTCTTGGTCTGCGCGGAGCTGCAGAGCGGTGCCCGTCCATTCATTCCGAACCAAATGCGTCTGTGACAGCCTCTCCACCTTCGCCATCTTAGCGCGCGTCAACCTGGACTCGGTAAGTCATGTTTTTTTCTCCTAAAGGGGCAGAAATGTCCCTCAACTGTTCTGTTAAATGTGCCCCCCCCCCTCCTCCTCCGCGTGCAGCGCAGCCTGAGAGTAGATGCGGGAATCAATAGGACTTGTTGTTTTGCGGGAGCGCTGTGCGTCTTTGTCTCCGCGCGATCGGAAAATGCATTTGAAGAAAATAAAAACGATGCGTTTTTACGCACGACGATGCAGCGCGTTTGCGTTGTTTCCGCGCAGATTTGCGCACGAAATGGACTTTATTTGTGTCGATTCTTAAAATATGTCTTGGGGAAATTAAATTAGAAGACGGATTTGAACATAAAAATGCTTTATTTTTTTTTCTTTTTGGCGCGTAATTATCCAATCGCGCATTTTTTTTTATTTATTTATTTTTTTGGCCGCGTGCTGGTTGAATGCGGTCCTGATTGCAGACGTGTATCATCATGCATCCTTTTACTTCATGCGCAAAGACAATGTGTAATTTTCCCCTATAGACTGTGAAGCCCGCGAAGCTGCTGGCTGTCCAGTTGCCTGGTAACGGCTTCTGCAGCTCAGACTCGGCCTGGGTGAATTCTGATAACCGAGGTGGGGTGGGGGGGCTACAGCCTTTTCGCTGAACAAAGAAGATGGTCACTTAATCTCTGCTGGAATCAACAGATGTTTAACACACCCAGATGCTCAATTAGTCGGATTTGGCTCCGTTTTTGCGCATCCTTCTCCATCCGAACGTGATTTTTTTCCCTGTTTTTGTTGAGGAGTTGATCCGTCTCGTTGCTGCCAGTCTTCATAGGCTGCTCATATTCCCTCCTCTCAGCCTCCCCAGACAGTAAAAAAATGGAAGCCGAGCCAATCATCCGGTCTGCCAATATATCGCTGAATTCTCGATTCCACACAAACCTCCTCCCCTTCAGCTGCAGGAGCTGAACTGAAAATGCCAGAGCGGAAAGACCAATGAGATTCTGACGTCTGGCTGTGCCCCCCCCCCCATGTCCACCCTTTGATGTGTTTCAATAACATCTTCCAGAAAAACAAGGAGCCAAAGTAGTGAGGCGATGCCTCCACTCGGCAGTAATGTTCACTTGAAATCCACCAACTTCCTCATTTTTCACTAGTTTGGA
>NC_050522.1:26151538-26187599 GCF_002922805.2 Oryzias melastigma
AGATGCCTCCACTCGGCAGTGATGTTCACTTGAAATCCACCAAGTTCCTCATTTTTCACTAGTTTGGAGTGATTTAGTCAAGGACAGAGAAAGAAGGCGCTCTTCTTTATATATTTAGGTCAAACTGGCTGTCGGAGAGTCGCTAAGCAGCCCCGGCGGAACCAGATCCGACCCAGATAAGAGCGGAGGGATCGGGACGCCTTTCCACCGAGTTCCACCCTAAAAAAGCAAAAAGACGCCCTGCTGCTATCGGCCATCTGCTCGGGGGCTCTCTGGTGCAGAATTTGAAACTAATTTGCTACACTTAATTAGACTCTGGCTGCCACAGGCTTGACTTCACAGTCTGTGGAGCCGATGTGGAGCGAGAAGACTAAAGACGTATCAAACTCATGCAGCCCCTCTTTATCGGAGATTGAAAGAAGTCCTAAACTCTGCAGAATTGAGGTTTTAAATCGGTGTAAAACGACTGGCGGGACGGGCGCTAAGGTGTTGTCAGGGATTAGGAGGTCAGCTGTAGGTGATAATAGTCCACCTGTTTCTCTGTTTCACTTATGCAAAAAGGCCAAACTGTGTAGAAGCGGCTCAGACAAACGACAGAACGCATCAGCGTATCAAAACGCGCCCGGCGGTTTGCCCGTTCCATCTTTTTGACGTGTTCACCTTGGGGTCACCTTGCCTGAGCGCCGGCCTGATTGTGCCATTCAGCGGTTTGCCCGCGGGGAGCCGTCTGCAGCTCCTGATAGCGGCTTCCTGCTCTCGTTTGTCCTCCGTGGGAATCGTTTCTGAGGGTGTTTTTCTGTTCCGTCTCCCCTCTGCAGATCATGGACAAGGCTCTGCTCCCGTCCGTGACGCTCATCGTCGGCTGTGGGGTCTCCTCTCTCACCCTGCTGCTCCTCATCATCATCTACGTCTCCGTGTGGAAGTAAGTAACCCAAGAGCTCAGAGTCTGCAGCTCCCCTAACCAAAGAAAACAAACAAACAAGCCCACAAACTAAGACTACCAAACCCCAAACTAAAATATTAAAACCCAGCAGTATGTTCCCGCCCCCTTTCCTAAAACCTTCCGCTTGTTTTTTCCAGGTACATCCGCTCCGAGCGCTCCGTCATCCTCATCAACTTCTGCCTCTCCATCATCTGCTCCAACGCTCTCATTCTAGTCGGTCAAACTCAGGCCCGCAACAAGGTAAGCACACCTGCAAGAGCTCTCAGGTATTCACAGTCATCCTGGATTCCTCCGGCTTACCCTCCTCCGTGGATCTTTCAGGTGGTGTGCACTCTGGTCGCGGCCCTCCTGCACTTCTTCTTCCTCTCGTCTTTCTGCTGGGTGCTGACTGAAGCTTGGCAGTCCTACATGGCTGTCACTGGTCGTCTGCGCAACCGCATCATCCGCAAGCGCTTCTTGTGCTTGGGTTGGGGTAAGAGCGCCCGTCTTTATCTTTCTATTGGACGGCTGAACTTCTTTTGGTTTCTAACTTCATCAAATCTTGCAGGACTTCCCGCTCTGGTTGTTGCCGTTTCTGTTGGTTTCACTAAAGCCAAAGGATACGGAACCGTCAACTAGTAAGTCTAGAGTCGACTGAGCGTCGTTTCTTCAGCGTTTATGAGTGAAAACACTAACATCCTGGTTTCCTCTTCAGCTGCTGGTTGTCTCTCGAGGGCGGCCTCCTTTACTCCTTCGTCGGCCCCGCTGCAGCCGTAGTTCTGGTTCGTATTTTAGTTTTTGCGTCCTACTCCACGTGTTCTCCATCCTAGCATCGTCTGATCTAAATCTTGGCCTCCAAACAGGTGAACATGGTCATCGGCATTCTGGTCTTCAACAAGCTGGTGTCCAAGGACGGCATCACCGACGTGAAGCTGAAGGAGCGAGCTGGGTAAGTCAGACCTTCGGGAAGCCGCCTCTTCGGTCTGGAGTTTCGACCGGACGTGTGAACCAACCCGCTGTTCTCTCCTCCTCCTGCAGGGCGTCGCTGTGGAGCTCCTGCGTGGTTCTGCCCCTCCTGGCGCTCACCTGGATGTCCGCCGTGCTGGCCATAACCGACCGCCGCTCCGCCCTCTTCCAGATCCTCTTCGCCGTCTTCGACTCCCTGGAAGGGTTCATCATCGTCATGGTGCACTGCATCCTCCGCAGAGAGGTAAACACCCACCGAAACTGAACCAGATTTGGTTCGTTTGGCGACAAACGTGGCTGACAAAAGCTGGAATTGTCGTTTAGGTTCAGGATGCTGTGAAGTGCAGAGTGGTTGACCGTAAGGATGATGGGAATGGAGACTCCGGCAGCTCCCTGCACAACGGCCAGCCCCAGCATATGGTACGCTTCTTGGCTTTTTGCCTTTTTAATGCTTTGAGTGCTTCTTAATAGATCCCTAAATGAATATGTGCATGCATTAAGCACTGACGGAATGTTTTTGTTCCTCCACCAGCCGTCCGATAATGAAAAGGACGGAGATTCAAGCAGACAAGGTACGCAGCAGCTGAAATGTTTTCCATTTGCATTTCAATTTCTGTAAAACCAGCACTTAGAAATTCAAGGAGATGAAGTGGTTTTGGTTTTAACTCCTCTTCTGCTTGATGTTTCCAAAGGAATGAAGAGCTCCTCGGAGGAGAAGATGTCTCCTCCTCAGCTGCCGCTCCCCATGGGCTCCAACTTCCACACTCTGCCGCTGAAGGGCAGCCACATGCAGGCGGTGCCCGAGTACTCCAGCCACACCCTCACCCTGAAGCGGGAGAAGAGCCGGCTGCCGGGCGGCATCGACCCGTCCTCCGGGAAGCCCGTCTACGTCTGCGAGGGCGAGCTCTTCCAGCAGCTGGACGCCGACCTGGCGAGGGCGCAGGCCGAGGGCAGCCTGTCGGACGGCAGCGGTTACATCCTCATGCCCAACACCACCTCCACGCTGAGGTCCAAGCCCAAAGAGGACAAGTACAACATGGAGCAGCTGCCCCAGGCCAGGCTCATGCACCTGGGCGGCCCCTTCGCCGAGCCGCAGGCCGCCTTCGGGATGGCAGCGGTGCCCCCCGACCAGGTCAGCGTGTCGTTTTCGGAGAGGGACTCGCCCATCCAGAACATCCACAACATGTCCAGCGAGTCTCACATCACCCACAGCAGCCTGGAGAACACCTTCGAGTCCATGAACTCCATGATGTCCAAGAGCGAGACCATCTCCACGCTGTCGATGAGCTCCTTGGAGGTACAGGAAGAGCCCGGATTTGTTTTAAATTTGGTTTTAGCGATTTGTTTCTAACGATCAAACTCAACCTGCTTCCCTTTCTGCTTCGCAGAGACAGAAATCTCGATACGCCGAGCTGGACTTTGAGGTAAAGACCGTTCAGTCAGAACAGAGGTCTGCAACCTGCAACATCTTTTATCTCCCTGAGGTGGCTCCTGGTCCAAACTTAAAATAAGTCAGGGAGATCAAAGAAAACAAACAAACAAAGCCCCCAAACTAAGACTACCAAACCCCAAACTAACAACAAAACCCAGCAGTGAATGAGCACAAAGAGGGAAAAGGAAAAAAAAGAATTTAAAAGAAAAATAAATTAATAATTTTTTTAAGTAAGGATTACTAAAGACACATGTCAACGTTAAAGGTCCTCCAGGTAATTCTATTCTATTGTTATTAATGACCCGATCTTATCTTGTGCTCATTTCTAACTTGTATAATTTTAACAAAATATATTTTTATGGAGAGTAAAATATTGAAAGTTATTTAAGGTTTAAATTGATTTATTTATAATTCATATTATTAAAAAAAGAAGGTCATGAATTCAAATCCAAACTTCTTAAAGACTAAAGTAAGACTCTGCGGCTCCTTTGATGAGTAGAAAACGAACCCAAATGACTCTTTCACTGTTAAAGGTTGCAGACCCCCGAGTTAGCGTCCTAATGTCGTTTGCCTCCTTTAAATCGAAGCAAAAGCTAATGTCAAGTTTGTTTGTCTCTTTTAGAAAATAATGCACACAAAGAAACGCCACCAGAACATGTTCCAGGACCTCAACAGGAAGCTACATCACGCCGAGAAGGACAGAGAGTCTCCAGCCTCTGACAGCAAGGTGAGCATCCGGATGTTCCACTCACCGCCCATTTCCATTCACATTCATTATTTCAGATAAAAAAGGGAAAAAAACACAAATTGATCAAGTATACAAACCTTAAAAGAAAGACGTGAATAAGGATGTATTTTCTTCCTTCTTCCAGTCTGTGAGATGGAGTGTGTCTTCAGGAGGAAGTGACAAAACGAACCACAGCGTGAGTGTTTATATACAAACTCACCGTCTCAGCGTGCACGCTCCCTAGCCCAGATCAGATCAGATCATCCGTCCCATTCCCAGAAATCTCATTTCATTCTGATGAAATCAGGAAGTGCTCGGGGGCGGAGCCTGGCACCAGAGCTAACCCGCCCTCTCCTTCTGCCCCACAGGACAAGCAGCAGCCTCCTCTGGAGAGGCCCTGGGAGGGAGTCCGGGGCATCCCGCAGTCGCCCCCCGCCTGGGTGCGCAAAGACCTGGAGCCCCTCGCCGCCTCGCCTCTGGAGCTGCACTCGGTGGAGTGGGAGAAGACCGGCACCACCATCCCGCTGGTGGGACAGGACATTATCGACCTGCAGACGGAGGTCTGAGGAGGAAGGGAGGGGCCGGCGCCCCGGTTTCACCTCAACCACCTCTTTGGTTTCAGAACGGGATCCTGGATGGATGAAGCAACGAGAGATCCCTGAATCCATGTCTTCAAAGCAAGAAGGGAAGGTGTTAAATGTAGCTTCTCTGTGTGGACGCTAATCCTAGTGCTCTTAACGGGTCGGTGGCGTCCACGGACCGGAACCGTCTGTGGACCCGCAGCCGCCCGGCGGGGGTTCCTGAGCCCCGCAGCCGGGCTTCAGAGGACGCGGTCGGCGTGTCAGTGCTTCTGTTTTCCTTCAACTGAAATGTGGAGAAAAAATTAAAAACTTTTTAAGTGGTGCGCCCCCCCTGCTTGTTGGGGGGGCTCCGCCAGGACTCTCAGCTGCTCTTCCTGCAGCGGCGTTACCTTCCGAAAACAAGGCTAGAACCCAGAAAGGACCGGTTTCATGTTACAATGCTGTGCATTTCTGAAGGCTGGGCGCACACATTTTGGTCGTTGTGCAGTGGAACTTTCATTTTCTTTTGTGGAGCTCTCTGTTGTCTTTAATATTATTATTCTTCTTCACGTCTTTTTATTTCTGATTCGACTCCAAAAACATGCATCTCTAACGGACTGCATTGGGAAAAACAGCCAGCACCACGATAACACAGACTCTCACACAGGAAGAGCAGTGCATTCTGGGAAAAGCTGGATGGAAACCCCAACAAGATGCAGGCTCTTCCATGGAAAGGGTTGTTTGTCAGCCTTGCAGGACCGAGCGAGCGAGCGGAGGTTCCCATCGGGGCCTTAAGACTTCAACACTTTTGTGTTTTCAGCCATCAGTGTGAAACAGTGCAATATTGATGGGTGCTTGATGCTCAAGCAAGACTGATATTATGTTTTAGGCAGATTTTCTTAAAAAAAAAACACTTTTATACCATCTTCCTCATATTTAAAGAGAATATAGATGCTTTATGATAATATTGTATTACAAACCTGTTCTAGTAATTCAAGGAATTCATTCACTAGAGATATTCTTCGCACACGTCTCCATATTTGGAGCTCTCTGTGACAGGTAGATAATTGTATTTCAATAAGATTATATAGACAATTATCGCTTAATTGTTCTTCAGGATACTTGTTATTACTCGGAGCCGTAGAGCTACGGGTGATAGAACCTCTCGTCTTCTGTAACGCTGTGTTACTGTATGTACGACCAGCCAGTCTCCCCACCGCCCTCCCCGTCGCCCCACAGGTCTTCTCATAGCTGGAGTTACTCGTACGGAGCACAGGCGTGTGATTTCATTGTTTTTTATGTTGCGTTTACCTCCTGTAAATGTACAGTTTTCACAGCACAAAATGAATGTGAATTATTTTTAATAAAAACACAATAATATACCATGAATTTAAGAGTATTGGACTGTTTTTCTCAACAATAAAACAGACTTGGGAAAGTCTGATTTTCTGCTACATATCCATCAATAATAGTAAAGTGTCAAAGGTTTGACAGAGAATTGGTATAACAATATTTGCAGGGAAATCTGTTCTATGAGTTTTATCTCAAGAGTAGAACCTCATCGTTCAGCTGTTACTGATGTGGACAAACGTACTCACCTTTAACCCTTTACCACCAGTGTTTGTGTTCTTTGATTCGTCGTAACTTTTCAACCATTAACACAATAATTCCAGCAGATTCTCCCTCAGAATCTACCAGAACTAGATATACATCATTACCCGCCATAACGTTGGTGTGAATCCTGTAAACTGAATGTGGCTGCTGAAAATGCTGAAGCTCAAAACTTGCTAATATTAACAAATTTGCAAAAGAAAAAAAAAACTAGAAAAATGTTTAATTTTGCCAAAACAGCTAGCATATTGTTAAAATATTCGCTAAACTAAAAATTAGCCTAAAAACGGGAACATTTTTAAATTGATCTAAACAGCTATCATAATGCTAAAATATTAGCGAAACTCCAAAGTATCCTAAAAAAAAACTGGAGAAAAGAAAATCTAAGGTTGCCCATACAGTTAGCATAATGATGAAATATTAGCTAAACTCCAAATGAGCCGAAAACTGGAAATTGTTTAAATCAGCAAATCCAGCTAGCATAATGAGGAAATATTAGCTAAACTCCAAATTAGGATAAAAACGGGAACATTTTCAAATTGGCCTAAACAGCTAGCATAATGCTAGAATATGAGCTAAACCCCAAATGGGAATAAAACTGGAAATTGTTTAATTCAGCTAATATAGCTAACATAATGCTAAAATGTTAGCAAAACTCCAAATTGGTCTAAAAAACTGGGAAAAACACGATATAAGGTTGCCCATACAGCTAGCTTAATGCTAGAATATTAGCTAAACTCCAAATGAGCCTAAGAACTGGAACATTTTTAATTAGCCGAAGCAGGTAGCATAATGCTGAAATATTAAATAATATTCTGCCTGCATTGCCGAGCATTTTAATCCGGACCTGATCTTCCAGACCTCTGATTACCTGCTGCCTGCCCTGACCCTCACCTGGACTCAGATCTACTCTCTTCTTTGACGTCCGTGACTCACCTCTGCTGGTCTGACCCTGATTTAGCTTTGTGGACTTTTGGCTGTGCTGAGTTCCTAATAAACGTGCTGCAGGAGTTTAGGGATTTAAGAAATACAGTTTGGGGTTTCTCTGTGTAAGACTCTAAACACTAAAATCCTAAAATGTATTCTTTGCTTAGTGGTTCCGGTTAAAAGTCTTGCTGCAGAGTTTTGGACAAATTAGAGACATTTAAGAGATTTTCTGTTGAAATAAGTAAGAAGGGATACAGTAGTCTCAACGAGAAGTGATAAAGCATGGATGATCAGCTCAAGATCAGACTTGGATTAAGTTATCTTCAGTTTGGCCACATTCTTCAGGTGATAAAAACAGTTTTTCACTCGGAGCTTTGAATGAGAGTCTAGAGATATGGACACTAACCAGACACATATTTTTAAACTGACGTCAAACTTCTCTTTATTTGTCTTTAGATTTGGTGTCGGGACAAATATGTTTCATCAGAAATTGCATGTTTTAGTAATTTGTTTGTGGAACATTGTCCTCCAGTTCTGACCTAAAATCATTTTAACCCTTGGTAACTATTCATAACTGGTACATGCCTTTCTTAGACCCAGATTTCATTACATGATCCAAACTTTTCTTAAAATCTTCTGTACAGAACTTGCTTTGTTTTCTGCCCTGCTGTTCATCATCCCTCCACTAGGGGCAGTAGAGGAACTTTCCCTGCTCATTTCAAAATGGCTGCTTCCGTGAAATCTCAAAAAACACTTTTAAGTTTACTGAATTTCTACACTTTTAGGTGAGAAAAACGAATCTATTGTTATTTTAATGTATCCTTATTTGTTGATCATTAAATTTAAAATGTGTGGATTCAATGTGACACAAATAAGGAGTTTTTTTCCCCCCAGAATATTAATATTTTTAGATCTTTTACCAAAATGATTGTGAGCAGCAAACTTACCAAATGACCCAATGAATAATCACTGATGCTTGCCTAAACAGCTAGCATAATGCTAAAATATGATCTAAATGCCGAATTAGCCACGAAAATAAACTTGAATAATGCTTAAAACAGCTAACATTTTGTTAAAATATTAGCTAAACTCCAAATGAGCCTAAAAACTAGAAAATGTTTAAATCGACCAAAACAGCTAGCGTAATGCTGAAATATTAGCTAAACTCCTAATTGTTCTAAATACTGGAAAAAAACAGTAAGTTTGCCTAAACAGCTAGCATGCTAAAATATTAGCTAAACTCCAAATTGGCCCAAAAAAATGAAAAAAATATCAATTTTGAGAATATTTTAACAATAAATTAGCCAAAAACAGCGAGTCTGTTGCTAAAATAAAAGCTAAATTCCAAATTATCATAATAAAACAGTACTTTTTGAACATTTTAAAGTTTGAATGGTGTATCTGACTGAAAGTATTCAGAAATTTATAATTTCAATGTGCAAGGTTTTTTTAAGGATTTGTGCAATTTATCAGAACTTAAAAACTTAAAAAGTTTTGTACAGAACTTGCTTTGTTTTCTGCCCTGCAGTTCATCATCCCTCCACTAGGGGCAGTAGAGGGACTTTTCCTGCTCATTTCAAAATGGCTGCTTCCATGAAATCTCAAAAACACTTAAATTTACTAAATTTCTGAACGTTTTGGTGAGAATAACTAATCTTTTGTAGTTTTAATGAATCCTTGTTTGTTGATAATTAATTCTTTATAAACAGTTAAAATTTTTTAAAAATGTGTGGATCAAATAAGGAGTTTTTTTCCTGAATGTTACTATTTTTGCATCTTAAACTAACATTCCAGAAAATTTAATCTTTATGTCAATTCCTTAATGTAGTGGGTTGTATGTGGTTAAATAATCTTTTAAAGTTCCTATAAATAGATGCTAACTGATTACAAAAGGATTTAAAATAGTGCAAAGACAGACTCGGTTTGTGATTTCTGACACATGAAAGCCTCTAAATATAGAAGTGAGCTGAACGTACATCAAGCAGAAATCTCTGAAGATGATAAAAGTGAAATATTCTAATTTTATCCTGCTGTTTTTAGGGAGGAAAGTCACAGAAAAAGAATATATTTGAAGTTGAATAATGAAATAAACACATTTGACAGGCAGGAGCGACAGAAAACAAAAGGAAGAGCATAAATTTAGCCTTTTCCTTCCTGACTTCTCCATCATGTGTTTTTTTCCCCATATTTAACTTGTGTAGCGAGGCGTTTTCAAAATGACGATCTCATATTTGGTTTTGTAAGGTCACCTGGAGAGCAGAGAGGCCTCTGAGCAAACGCTGATTTACCATCGGTGTCACTTTCGCTGCATCTCAATGTTCACCGACGCCTCCCGTCATGTGGGCCATGTTCTCACAGCCCCACTTTCTTTCTTTTTTTATGTGCTAATTTATTTTCCCACCGCAAGTCATCAGTGTGAAAATCTGTGCAGCCGCTAACGAGGATGACTGGTGCAGCTAATGTTAGAGAACGTTTACAGCTCCTCAGTAACGCGGCCCGCAGGTTTCTATTTCTTTCCTTGTTTGTGCCACAGATTGTCGCAATCAGTGAGCAAGAGGAAAGATTGGCCAATAAATGAGCAGGAAGGTATAAAAATGGCGGCAAATCATTTGGAGGAGTGTAATTTGTGGGTCTACCCTGCCTTTTGACTGACAACAACTGCCACAGATTGGACGTTTGCACCTCTGCATTACCGCGGAGGCGTGAATGGAAGGGGTTGCCAGTGAAACGCTCACTAACCTTCAGCTGAAAAGACCAGCAGCTGGGAAGTGATGCTGTTTTCCTCATTTCTCTCTAAATTAATCTATCAAATCCAATCTGGACACAATCTCTTTATCCAGACACGAATAATGTCAGTTTATGTTTGGTTAAAAACAGAGTCAATGTCATCTCATCTCTCCTGCATAAAATCTAAAACTAACTTTAATTGAGGGCTGTTGCCATAGTAACCACTGATTGAAACTCGTTAGACGGGAGAACTAACGAAAGCCTTTAAAAATTCTTTAAAAATTCCATAAAATGTGTTTTTATTGGAGAATTAAATGAGAATCTGTAAAAACAGCATCGATCTGTGTTTTTAAACGACCTCACACTGTTTTCAGGCTCCACGTAGAGCTGAAACAGATCAAATTCACCAATCAGGAACTCCGACCTGGTAGTAACGTGGTTACCAAACTCAGAGAGCAGCTGGTTTACCTGTTCAACACCACGACAAGCCGGACGGCGTCTGTTTTATTGAGGTCATTTGAATTTTCACAATAAAAGCGTCTGCATTTGTAATTAATTTGTTTAGTAAAATTCTTACAACATATTTTATTTTTGTGCATTTCTGTTAAAAGAGAAGCTAGAGTTTTACTAAAATAATGAATATTATACAAATAGACGGAAAACAGTATTAAAGATCAATTTTTAGAGCAAAAAGTAAAGTAGTTAAAAATACTGAAAAAGGGTTAAATTCAGAAAACGTAAAATAAATGTTGGTAATGAGAACGAAACACAAACAATAATCAATAAGTAACATTTATTATTTTCTTTATGACAATTGCACTGCAATTAATCATTGAATTCAAAGTTTTAACAAATAAAATGACACAAATGTGAACTTTTGAGGCTGAAAAAACAGAAAAAAATAATAAAAATTGTTGGGTTTCTTTGCAAAAATGATCCAAATCTCTCCCTTTCTGGCATTTCGTCATCATTGTAACACTGAATTATTGTTATTAATGACCCGATGTTATCTGTGTTCATTTCTAACTTGTATAATTTTGACTAAATATATTTTTATGGAGAGTAAAATATTGAAAGTTATTTAAGGTTTAAGTTGATTTATTCTGGAATAATATTCCTGTCCATTTATATTCATAATTATGTTTAAAAGTTACGGTTTTCAGTCATTATGTTAGCTTTTTGGACTATTTTGGCATTTACTAAGATTTTTAGGAGTTTAGCTAATATTTTAGCTACATGCTAACTGTTTTGGCTAACCTATGTTTTTTTGTTTTGTTTTTTTAGGTTACTTTGGCATTCAGCTAATATTTTAGCGGCTATAAACTTCAGTGTTTTTAGCTATCAATTTCAGCATCTTCAGTGGCCAAATTCAGCTTCCAGCATTATCACAGGTAATGATATATATCTAGTTCATAATTATGTTAAAAAATTATGTTCGGTAAATGTTTATCCTGTTCGACCCGCGACCTAAAGTGTGTTTTGGATTTTGGCCTCTTGTGCGATTGAGTTTGACTCCCTGATCCAGAGTAACAATCCGAGTATTTTTTATTGTCAGACGAGGAGCAAAGATCCTGTTTGGACATAAATATCTATGAATGAGTTTTAAGTCGACCTGCTGACTAAACGTTTTCTCTGATGTCTCAACAGTTTTCACGATAAAAAGAACTTTTCTCCTTTACGATCTTCTCCATCATTATGGGTCAACAGTCCGACCAACGAACTGGAGTTTAGGAACTAAAAATGAAAAAAAAGTGGAGTTTTTTAGAAAGTCCGATGTGAAAAACATGATCGTGTTTTAAAGTGTCATTTCTCCAAAGGTTGAAGTCAAATTTATGGTAAATGATTCATTCAAACATTGAGAGGTCTTGAAATAAACATTCCTACTAACACAAACACATTGTGTAAGCCTTTCTCCACCACGGAAACGCTCTCTTTCCCCGGTGAACACGGATAATCAGAGTGCAGCAGCGAATGGACCTCCCTCTCATGCGGCTCGTTTGCTGTGAATGGCGGCGGCGGCAGGTGAGGCGGATTACAGCTGTGCGTCTGCGTCATCGTGAAATGCCGACACTCCTGAGTGGTTTCCTGGGGTCTGGCACTTCGGTCATGTAATGGTCTGCTGGAGGGTTCATGAATATATCTGTGAACGCGCAGAAGTGAAAAGACGTTCTGTTCCACAAACCACCAGGAGAAAGTTCAGCGTACGGAGCGGCTGGAGTTTGGAATAATGCGAGAATAAAAACAGTCACCAGGGAGCCGGGATTTATCACGTTTCACTATTCAGCTAATGTGAACTTTAAGAACTCTTTTCTGTTTATTTGAACTCCACCGACCCCAAACAGTGAGGTCAGGTGGGGCCATGTGATTTACAAAATGGGCAGAAAATTTGGGCCCCAAACGTGTTTGTTCACATTGTTTTAATGGAAACTTGGTGGGTTGGCTCGCTTTGCTAGCCAGACCCCAGTGGACAGCAGAGCTCGCTAGCTCACTACAGCAAAGTTCGCTAGCATGCTACAGTAGAGCTGGTTAGCTCGATACAGCACAGCTGGCTAGCATGCTACAGTAGAGCTAGCTAGCTCATTGGAGTGGAAATTATTAGCTTACTACAGCAGAGCTGGCTAGCTTGATACAGTAGAGCTCACTAGCTCACTGCAATGGAGCTCAATAGCTCTATACAGAGAAGCGCTCTAGCTTGCAACAACAGAGCTTGTTAGCTCGCAACAGCGAAGCTCATTACTGTGGAGCTTGCTAACTTGGTACAGCTCAGCCTGATACAGCGGAGCTCGCTAGCTCACTAAAGTGGAGCTCACTACACTAGAGCTCGCTAATTCGCTAACCAGCTCAGTAGCCTTGAGGTAGAGTGTCCGCCCTGGGACTGGAAGGTCGTGAGTTCAAATCCAGGCTGTGTCAGACCAACAAATGGACCCAGTTTTTCTGCTTGACACTCAGCATTAAAAGGTTGGACTGGGGGGTTAAACCATCAAATGGTTCCCGAGTGTCCCAAGGGAGGGGCCAAATGTGGAAAATAAATTTCACACTCTACGGTGAATGGAACGTTAACTTTAAAGCGGAGCTTGTTGCAGCTCGAGGGTTTAATGCAACTGAGCTCGCTAAAGTGGAGCTCACGACAGTGGAGGTTGCTAAGTCGCTACAGCGGGATTGGAAGATCGATACAACGGAGTTCGCTAGCTCAATGCAGCAAGGATTGAATCAAATGATCTTTTTTTTACATCTTCAGCTTTTATATAAAACAAAAACCAAATTTACTTCAGCATCAGAGAGTTGTTTACTGTTTACTTTCAAGAAATGCTGATAATACTGATCTGAACGATTTATAGCCGTTTTATAACGGAGTTCTCTTTTCTAGAATTATCTTGATTCCTCAATCTAACAGTTTGTAGAAAGTTCAGTGCTTCAGGGCTCTTCTTTTATACTTTGTTGTTAGCTGGGCGGAGCATCAACATCTCCTCGCCGTCGTCTTCTGTCCTCCAGGTTTGACCTGTTTGACCTTCAGGCTCCTTCTTCAGGTGTTGCTGTCTTCCTTGTAGATACGTGAAGGTCTCCTCTTTGTAGAGCTGATCTTTAGGATTTGGTAATCTGAGGGTTGGATATGAACCTATGAAGCAGAGGAAGCTCCCTGACGATGTGAGAGAAGGAAGGTTCACAAACACTAGAACCGAACGTCTCCTCATTTTTCCGTGGAACCATCACGCGCCGGCCGCTCTGCTAAATGGGTCAGCTCCGGGTGTCCTCGCAGCCGAGACTCTTCTGAGTCCGGTAGGTAATGTTTGTCAATCTGAAAGACCCTGTATGTTCAGAGCACAAAGAATCCCCTTTATCACCCCTGATGGTCTCCATGGCAACTGTGCCAACATCCTGGCAGCTCATGAAGGCCATTAACACCGCCCGGCGTGTTTCAGCCGCAGCAGATCCAGAGCTGAATGCACACGATGTTTCCAGGCGCTGGAAGAACTAAAAAAAATCACAACTGATGCGCAGTTACAACATGAAACAAAAGAGAAAATTATTTAGTTATTGAATCATTTTAACTCTTGAGAATGAAGTTCAGTATTCACACACTCAAAATACATGTTTTAGGGAAGTTTATTTATTCTGGTCTGTTTCTATACCACTGTGAGCTTAAATGTTAACAGAAACTTTAATGATTTCATGACTTCACCTACAGGAGGATTCCAACCCCGAATACGAGGTTTAGATGATTGTTTAATGCTGACAGACGTGATGCACAGAGCATCCAAAAATAAATGTTTTTCTAGTTCGATCGTGTCATTTCAAAGATCTAACCCTAAGAAAGTGATGTTTTTAACATGTTTCTGGTGATGGAAGACATACAGTTAGAAAATTAAGATTAAACTTAATTTCTGTATATTTATTTACTCAAATCATTGTAAATAAGAAGTAGATTAAAAAATTCCGTTTGAAAAAGATGAGGACCTGGATGCAGGTAACAGCGGGGTAACAACAAGGTAACAACAACGTGACAACAAGGTAACAACAAGGTAACAACAACGTGACAACAAGGTAACAACAAGGTAACAACAAGGTAACAACAACATAACAACAACGTGACAACAACCTAACAGGTAACAGCAAGGTAACAACAACGTGACAACAAGGTAACAACAAGGTAACAACAACCTAACAGGTAACAGCAAGGTAACAACAACGTAACAACAACTTGACAACAACGTGACAACAACATAACAATGTAACAACAACGTAAAAACAACGTAACAACAACGTAACAACAAGGTAACAACACAGTAACAACAACATAACAACAACCTAACAGGTAACAACAAGGTAAAAACAACGTGACAACAACGTGACAACAACGTGACAACAACGCGACAACAACATAACAACAATGTAACAACAACGTAAAAACAACGTAACAACAACACAACAACAACGTGACAACAACCTAACAGGTAACAACAAGGTAACAACAACGTAACAACAACGTAACAACAACGTAACAAGAACGTAACAACAAGGTAACAACACAGTAACAACAACATAACAACAACGTCACAACAACGTGACAACAACGTGACCACAACGTAACAACAATGTAACAACAACGTAACAAAAACGTGACAACAACCTAACAGGTAACAACAAGGTAACAACAATGTAACAACAACGTGAAAACAACTTGACAAGAGCGTAACAACAACGTAACAACAACGTAACAACGTGACAACAACGTGACAACAACGTGACAACAATGTGACAACAACGTGACAACAACATGACAACAACGTAACAACAACGTGACAACAACGTAACAACAATGTAACAACAACGTAACAACAAGGTAACAACAACGTGACAACAACGTGACAACAACGTAACAACAATGTAACAACAAGGTAACAACAACATAACAACGTGACAACAACCTAACAGGTAACAACAAGGTAACAACAACATAACAACAACTTGACAACAACGTAAAAACAAGGTAACAACAATGTAACAACAACGTTACAACAACGTGACAACAACTTGACAACAGCGTAACAACAAGGTAACAACAAGGTAACAACAACACAAAAACAACGTGACAACAACCTAACAGGTAACAACAAGGTAACAACAAGGTAACAACAACACAACAACAACGTGACAACAACCTAACAGGTAACAACAAGGTAACAACAAGGTAACAACAACTTGACAACAACGTAACAACAGGGTAACAACAACATAACAACAAGGTAACAACAAGGTAACATTAATGTAACAACAACGTAACAACAACGTGACAACAACGTAACAACAACGTGACAACAACGTGACAACAACGTAACAACAACGTAAAAACAATGTAACAACAACGTAACAACAACGTAACAACAACGTGACAACAACGTGACAACAACTTGACAACAGCGTAACAACAACGTAACAGCAACGTGACAACAACGTAACAACAACGTAACAACAACGTGACAACAACGTAACAACAACGTAACAACAACGTGACAACAACGTAACAACAAGGTAACAATAAGGTAACAACAACTTGACAACAAGGTAACAACAACGTGACAACAAGGCCCCAAGATGGTGCCAGAACCTCATTAGCTGGAAGTCCTTGACTAATGTTTGCCACACTCTTCCCTTAGAAAAGCACCAGAACTGTTGTATCTGTTACTATTGTGGTGACTGTTGAGGTTATGATTTTAGTTATGGTTACATTTATGGTTATGGTTATTGTTAGGGTCATGGTCACGGCTACAGTTATGGTTAAGGTTACAGTTACAATTACGGTTATGTTTATGGTTATGTTTATAGTTATGGTTATGACTACGGTTACGGTTAAGATAAAATAGTCCTTTATTCGTCCCAGGTCACAGTTACAGTCAGGGTTACGGTTAGGTTATGATTAAGTTTACTGTTATGTTTACAGTTGCTGTTACGGTTAAGGTTAGGGGAACCGGGGTCCGAGTTAGGTTTAGGGTTATGGTTGTGGTTACAGTTATGGTTATGGTTAGGGAATGTTCTAGTATAGATACACAAATTCAGATTCTGGATACAGTTGAGACCGTTCCCCTTCAGACTAATGATGAGTTTAATTATGTGTTTTGGCTCCATCTTGTCTGCAACCAGATCCCCCTCAAAAATGATCATATTTGTGACATAAAAAATATGCTGGGTGGGGCCACCAGCTCCATGCTCCTCCCCTTTCTGATGCATCCACCTGCAAACAAATAGATCCACGAATGTCTTTGTTTTCTCCGTCTAAGCTGGAATCTGGACGGCTAGATAGAAACTATATCGCTCAACATTTTCTTTGCACAACTAACACAAGGTTGGAGCTGTAAGCTAGTGTGTAAACAAAGAGCTCTCAACCAAAGGGGCCACTCTGCAAAAACATTCCAAAAGTGTTTCCACCCGTTTTCCTGCAGGTTTGGAGCTGTTTCATGAAAATGCTGATGTCCAGGTGGACAAAAGCGGGTTACATGGTTAAAATGAAAATGAAATCTTGTTTTCTCAAAGTCTACAGAAAACAAAAATAAAGAGGCTTTCTGGAAGGATTTAAATGATTCAAATGTGTGACAAATTTCTAATGAATGTCATTGACGGCAGCAGTTTCTAAAGCATTCTTGGAGGAGCATTGTGGTTCATCTGTGACTTCGCCTGGCTTTGCTCCTGTTGCCAGGAAACTATTTCCTCTCTCAACACTTGAAGTGAATAGTTCTGAAAGCTCTCAGGTAACTGGCTGCTATGCAACCTGCGGACCGGAAGTCCATACATAACCAGCACAAGGAGGAACTTCCACTGAAACTCAGAGTTCAACCACAGTCCATTTGATGAAAGTTTTCTCCCTCTGATAAAAGAGAAAGATGTCGATGCTTTCATTGAAATGCAAGCATGACTGAAGGATGCAATAAAAGGGAAATCATGGTGACTTTTAGGCATTTATTGTGAGACATTTGCAAACTCTTTAGACGCTTTTATCCTTTTAATTTAAAAAGAAACCCATACAATTGATTATTAAAGGAATATGCTTAGAAATGTTGATGTTGCAGCAACTTCCAAGCCAGAGAAAGATAAATATTTCAGATCATTTAAAGAAGCTCGTCTTTTTGTTGCAGAACATTGAAAAGTGCACATAATAGATTTTGTGGTTCTGCAACAAATAAAAGCATCTTGACTTAATAAATATCCCTCATGTGGTGTTAGATCTTGGTTGCATATTTTCCTGACAAATAATAATAATGGAAGCAGGATTTTAAATCAGATTTGCTTCTAAGCTGCAGTCCTCACAGTAGGGACACACTGCCACCTGCTGGACACATCTGGTAGTGTCAGACCTGCACATTTTAACTGCTGTATGAAAAACATGTTATGCAAGGATGGAGATTTAAAAAGTGCATCATGAAGGTAAATTAGTTTGGATATTTTCCAAAAGTGTGTATATGGTGCAGAACTTTATTTGTGAAAGCAGCTTCAATGAAGTTTATCTAATCAGATCTTATTATTTCGTATTGTATCGTATGTTATCTTATCTTATCTTATTGTATTGTATCCTATATTATTGTATCTTACTTATCCTATCTTGTCTTATCTTATCATATCAAATCAAATCCTATTTCATTTATCTTACCTTATCCTATCTATCTTAGCTCTCATCTGATTTCTTACATATTTAACTTATCATATCTTATTTGTTCATTGTATCATAGTTCTGCTTCATCTGGACTATGGACTTAATCATCACTCGTCCCTCAGCTCTATATGAATGAACTCTACTCATATATGCAGTTTTAGCAGCTAACTTTTCTTTAACCGTTCTGGTATCGCCTGTCCGTCCTGGGATGGGATCTCTCCCTCATGTGGGAATCCCTAAGGTTTCTTCTTTTTTCCTGACTCAGGTTTTTTAGGAGTTTTTCCTTACCGCGAGGGAGGGTCTAAGGACAGGGATGACCGTTCTTTATAGTCTGTTTAGTTTTTACCTATTGTGCATATTTTATGACTCCATCTGTGCATCTGTAAAAACTACAGGCATGAAGCCCAATGAGGCAAATTGAATTTGTGATATTGGGCTATATAAATAAAATTGAATTGAATTGAATTGTATCATATTGTATCTTATCTTACTGTATTTTATTTTTCTTATATTATTTATCTCATCATTTTGTGTTGTATCTTATTGCATCGTGTTGGATTGTATCGAATCTTATCACAGAGTATTTTATTTATTTTATTGTATTTTATTTTCCTATCTTATCGTCTCGTATCTATCGTATCACGTTGGATTGTATTGTATCTTATCAGGTTTTTTTTTTTTTTTCAGTGTTTGTTTCCGAGTTTCATTTCTAACCATGAAAAGCAGCAGAAGATAAAAACAGCTTGTTATTTTTCTCAATGACTCTCTTCCTGCGATTGCATCTTTTTCTTTGAATCATTTTCTGCCGTCAGTGTTTACAAACCAAGGATGCTGCACAATACGAGGAGCATGCGAGCGCTTCCACAGCGCAGCAGTCATTGGCTGCTTGAACAGCTTGACAGGGTTCTGCGCGTCATCGCAGCGACCCCACACCAACACGGGCCCATCGACCCTCACCTCCGCTGGATTGAGGTGATGAGGACGGATTGTCAGACGCTGGGCTGTGGAGGTGGGGCTCGTTCTCAATGGGTCGCTGTCATGACTCATCTGTAGAACACCCACCTCCACTCCCTGCTGTGGAAAGCTTTCCTTTGTGCTCCGAGTGTCTCATCCTGAACTTGAGGGACGAGTATCTTATGTGCCTTTTTGTTTGTTTTATTTGGAAATTTGAGCAAAACTCCATCAAACATAAATTGAAACGTGTTTTCTCAGAAATCTGCACTTCAGAATGATAATAATTGTAAACATGCAAATAAATTTAGATTTAATTCTGCAAACAATCTAAAAGGATCAAAGCGTGTTATGTCATTACACTTCAGATGAGGAAGCAGAACATCAGATGACGACTGTCTTCATCGTTTTCCAATCTTCTTCTTCTTGTCTTTTTGCTGCTTCCTTTAGGGGGCGCCACTGCCTCTAATCTTGTCCTCCCTCACCAATAATCTTTATATCTTTGTCCATCCTCAGCATCATCTCACCAACATCCTCCAGGTCCCTGTTTGAACTCTGACCTTTTTCCTGCACAGAAGACGTTCATTAAAGCCAATCAGCTGCTTTAACTACAACTATGCAAACTAGATATATAGCAGTACCTGCAATAATGTGAATGCTGTGAGCTGAATGTGGCCGCTGAAGATGCTAGTGCTGATCGCGGAATTTGCTGAAATTGAACGGTGAAAACACTGAAGATGATAGCTTGCTAAAATGTTACCTAAATGCCAAATTAGCCTACAAGACTGGGAAAATGTCCAATTTAGCCAAACAGCTATCATAAAGCTAAAATATTAGCTAAACTCCACATTAGCCTTAAAAATTGGAAAAAAGCTGAAATTGCTAAAACAGCTAGCATGTTGCTGAAATATTAGCTTAATTCCAAACAAGCCTAAACAAACTGAAAAAAGCCTAAATTAGCCAAAATACCTAGCATAAAACTAAAATATTAGCTGAACTCTAAAATAGCTGAAGATGCTGAAATTGATAGCTGAAAATAATGAAGTTAATTTCTGAAATTGCATAAGCTTATAGCTAAAAACACTAAAGCTGATAACTTGCTAAAATATTAGCTAAATGCCATGTTAGCCTACAAGAATAGGAAAGTGTCGAATTTAGCCAAAACAGATAGCATAAAGCTGAAATGTTAGCTAAACTTCAAATTAGCTTCAAAAACAAAAAAATACCTAAAATAGCTAAAACAGCAAGTAGTGTAGCTGAAATATTAGCTTAATTCCAAAATAGTCTAAAAAGGGGGGAAAAGTCGAAATTATCCAAAATAGATAGCATAAAGCTGAAATGTTAGCTAAACTCTAAAACAGCCTAAAAAAATGAAAAGAAAATAGCCTACATTAGCGAAAATAGCTAGCATATAGTGGGAATGCTAGCTAAACTCCAAAATTGCTGAAGATGCTGAAATTGACAGCTGAAAATGATTAAGTTAATAGCGGAAATTGCATAAGCTTATAGCTGAAAACGCTAAAGCTGATAGCTTGCTAAAACGTTAGCTAAATGTATATTAGCCTATAAGACTGGGAAAATGTCTAATTTAGCCAGATAGCATAAAGCTTAAATGTTAGCTAAACTTCAAATTAGCATTTAAATTTTAAAAAGGCCTAAAATAGCTAAAACAGTTAGTACTGTAGCTGAAATATTAGCTTAATTCTAAACAAGCCTAAAAAATGAAAAAAAGGCTAAATTGGCGAAAATAGCTAGCATAAAGCTGAAATATTAGCTAAACTCCAAAGCAGCTTAAAAACCTTATTAAATGCCAAATTAGTTCAAAAAGCTGCAGCAAAAAGAATCCACTCTAAGGGTTTTATTCCTTACATTCTGCTCCACTAACTGGAACAAACTGACACTTAAACTGCTTTCACTTACATTCATACCTGAAAATGGCTCAAAGATGAGATGTCGACTTTCAACTGTGATATTTTTAAAACTGTGAGGAGTTTTAAAAATAAAAATACAAGTTCAAGAGCCCAACATCTACTGAATTGTTTAAAAGTTGAATATTTTCTGTATCTGAAAGTTTTCTTGACTTGTATTGTTTTGTAGAGCTGAAAGTCTTTAGCTGAAAAAGAGGCTTTTGAAGATTTGGTCCACGAGAAGACTCGCGTTCTTCAGCCGCCTGTAGATATGTGCTGCTGTAAAAACTATGCTTCCTGTGGCATGCTGGGAAACATACATCAAAGCTGGGGGTGTCAAGATGATGAATCGACTCGTTAAAGTGGCTCCATCTGAAGTTCACCTTCAGATTTTCACCTTGGAGGAGACGGTCAAAGATGATTTTTGACCGAAAGTGCTACTGAAAAGAGCAAATATAGAATTTCTATCTGTCTGACATGAAGATGCTGCAACAATTCTGTTTAAATAAAGAAATACCTTTATTTTCTTTCTTTATGTCCTCTATAGTCACAAAAATGCAACAAGAACATGTTAAAAACACCATTTTCATCAGAGTGGGTCCTAATGGTTAAACTGAAATTTACTGCAGAGAAGTATTTTCTAAAATATAATTTAAGAATAGAAATAGTTTATATTATTGGGTGCATGTGGGATATGGAGAGAAATTAGCCTTTTATGTTTGTAGAGCATCATGTGTGTTTGTGGGGGTAAACAAATAAAAGCTTTCCTCTCATCATGTTTCTAATCCACATGTGGTGAATTAATTTTTGACTTTTACTCAGTACTTGAGAACAAGTAATTTTACTCTTAGTGGAGTAATTATTTGGATATTTTTTTAGAAATACCTTTGAAATACTTTTTTCCTACTTCCATACTCTCCTGAGGTTGAAAGTATGGGGTCCAATCAGGATCCGCTTAAAGTAAACGAGAAAACAGATTGAAAATTTGAATGAAAAAAAAAAAATTGAAAGTAGTTTTAAACTCGAAAATACTATTGAAAACTTACAGGAATTATTAAAAATTAAAAAACGTAAAATTTAACATTTCAAAAAATATTATTGAAAATTTGTTTTAATTGGTAACAGTTTTAGTTTTTTTTCCAAGTTTAAATTTTTTTTTTTCAAATTGGCAATTTTTTTTCAAACTTTCAATATTATTTTTTTAAATGTTCACTTTAATTTTTTCAAAATTTCAATTATTCCTTCAAGTTTTCTACTACATTTTCGAATTTAAATTTTCTTTCAATTTTTTTTTTTCACAATCCCTGTTTTTCACATTGTCAATCTTAAACTTTAAGATGATCCTGATTTGACCCCTTAATTTGACCCCAAATATAGGGGCCAACGAAGTTGAATGAGAGAAAGTCAATGCAGTGTAGTACCGCCCTTTGGCCAGGTGGGGGCAGCAGCGAGCCTCCGCATGTGCTGCACGTACTCGTCACCAACCCCCACATTCTACTACAAATTCCCGCAGATTGTTTGACCCACATTCGCAGGGTCGCTGGTGGGGGTGTGGCGCGTCTATCCGCGTGGTTTCAGCGGCGTTGGAGCTCCAGAGCAACAATGGCGAGACTTCTTCTGAGGACGAACCTGAGAAGATGCCTGGTTTCTCAGACCAGGTTGGCCTCTGATCAGGTAAAGAGGAGAATGTTGGGGTGGGGTCTCTATTTTCTTTAGGTTAGCATTAGCTGGCTAATGTCCAAACCTGCAGGTTTTTCCTGCTGCTGTCAGAGGTCACGTGTAAAGTTGGAAAAAAAGCTTTAAAATCTTCTGAAAACAGTGAAAGTGCAGCTTTATTTTGAAGGAGAGGAGTTTATTTTGAAAAGAAAAGGTGCAAACATTCACTTCAAATAATCATATTTGGTCACTTTGCATTTATATTTTACTATTTTTTAATCACAGTTAATTTATCGTCAAAGTTTAGACCAAAAAGTCAGAATGTGGAATAAACTGAGTAGAAAATTAGATTTTAAACAAATTAAACATGTTTTCCATGAATCTAAATAGAAAGATCTACTTCATGAGGGTCAAACTGTGAAACACCTTCCCATGGACTCTCCTTAAAGGTGCAGACTCCGATTAAATCCTTTTGGAATTTTTTTTTGAATTTTTCTAGACACCTTTTTTGTTTCTGTTTTACATATTTGACTGAAATTGATCATTTGTTTGGAAATAAATCTAAAGATGCCGATAATTTTGATATCCAATTAATCATGTGAGCTTCCAAACACCTCCAAAGAAGCTTACGTATTTATTTATTTTTTGAATTGTTTTCCCTAAAAATATTACTTAAAAACACAGAAATGCTCTTTAATTTTTTTCTTCAAGCATTCACACTGTATTGTCCTGATCCTTTCTGTACGTTTTTCAGCACGTAAAAACTCAATCTTGAACTGTATTGAAGAATCGAAAGAATCGGAAAAAAATCGGAATTGAATCGATTCAGGCTCTTGCGAATCGAATCATTTCTGGAAATGATAACCGATACCGAGCCCTAATCTTCAACGACTACTTTCAACAAAAAGCATTCACACTAGTATTATTGCAGGTTGAGCAACTTTTCTAGTTTAGAAAAATCACTTTTTAATGCAAAAGATGAAACACAGAATCATAACGTATGTTATCTTCAGACGTTGTGACCCGACTGTCTCTGTTCCAGCTTGGCGAGTTGGGTGGAGGCGCAGGGAAAGGTGGAGGTGGAGGAGGCTCGGTGAGGGAGGCAGGAGGCGCCTTTGGAAAGCGAGCGGCTGTGGAGGAGGAGCGGTATTTCAGGTAAGAGTGAAATCAAAGCAGTTTTCAGGTAAACATTTTTCCCCTTTTAACCGTTTGGGTTTCCGGCTGCAGGAAGAAGGAGATGGAGCTCCTGGAGGTGCTGAGAAGACATCACTCGGAGGAGATCGAGCACCACAAGAAGGAGATCGAGCGTCTGCAGAAGGAGATCGACCGCCACGTCGGCAAGATTAGAAAACTCAAACACGACGATTGAAATTTGTTCTCTTGACTCTGATAGAAAGTGTAGCAGCCTTGAAGTTATTGTAAAGATAATTGATTTATCTGCTAGTTCTTGCAGTTAATGGAGCAAACAATTATCTTTATATACTTTCAAAATAAAAGGATGAATTTCCTGTTTGTTTATGTTGATTTTTCATTTTCACTGATGATGCCATCCCTCAATTTAGGGTTCCTGGTTCAGACCTGGACTCATTTTTGTAGGTATTTTAAGCCTTTCATGGTGATAATATGGAGAAAAATAAAAACAAACCAGGTAGAGACTTGTGAACACTTTTAATGGTACAGCGGGAGAGGATCTTAGCTGCTAAACAAGATCAGATCTGATCAGTCCTTGGATGGGAGATTTCCCAGGATCACCACAACCGTATGGAGATGCTCTTCACCTGCCGTTTCCAGATAAATATTGGGCCGAGAAGGACATCTACTGCAAAACTAAGGTCTTTAATTTCAGGGATTAGATGTGAGGAATGATTTATTCATTTCAGGAATTCACTAAAATACTAGACAGACTTTGCAAACACTTTGAAGAAACCAAATAAGGAATTTCTTTTTTTATGTGATTTAAATCAAAATAAATAACAAACTTTTTACTTTAGTCAAAGCGTATAATCAAATACCACAACATTTAAAGGCACAAATTAAAAACTATAACAACACAAATAATGTTAAATACTTAAAGAATAAAAAAAAATAAGTTTAAACTGTTTCTGAGTTTAAGAGGATTGATTACACTTGTTAATATAGTCTTGATATTTACACCCACTAAAATATATTTTATTATAATTATAAAATAAATATAAAAATAAAAGGATAGTCATATTTTTCAATCTTCCAGGTCCAATTTGAGAGCGCATGCGCAGGATTTGTAAAACTACCCTGGCGTTTTTCCGCAGGTGCCCAGATCTCGCGATGTTTCCTTCAGTGGCGTTGTTCGGGCGAGCCGAGACGAGACCGCTGCCGTCTGGAAAAAAAATTGTCGTGTGGCAGACCTAAACATTCTTCGTATTTAAACATTTTCTAACGCCCGAAAAAACGGCAGTTTCATATTTTTAGAACCATTTTCCTGATAGTTTTCTAAATCATCCTGGTAAGTCTCGCTAACTACCCGTGTGTGTCTTTTTACGGCGCGTGTGTGAGCGGCGTCTGGTTTGCACGGCGAGGCCTTCGTGTTAGCTCGTTAGCTAGCTAGGAGGCTAACGCGTATTTATTGTTTAGCCCTAAAATGCGCGCGTGAGGTGATCAGCACCTCTTTTAAATGTGTAGAACGTTTTTGGTTCTTATTCGCGATCATTATTTGGTTTTTGGGAGCATGTTTGGGCGCGTAAATATTTTAAACGAAACGTGCATGTTGTTAGCTATCAGGCGCCATGTGAAGGGGGCGGTACTGTGGAAATAGCCTTTTAAAATGTATGATCAGGTCATTTATTTATTCAAATCTACCTTAAATAACCTTGTTTTTCCAGAATCAGAATATTATAATGTTTATTTGTTATTATTAAAGCAACTTATTTTTATATATTTAATGTCAAATTGTGAGTTAAAAGTCAAATATCTACTAATTTGACAGCTTTTAGTCACATTTTGGTTATTAAAAGTGGACATAGATGTACTAATACATGTAAAATGATTTCTGTCTGACAGGAGAATGGCTTCCTCTGAGGTGAATGGTAGTTCGGCCCCAGTAAAGGAAGAAGAGGAGCCCATGGATGTGACAACAACTCACACAGAGAACTACCAGACGCTCATCGATGCAGGACTTCCCCAGAAAGTGGCTGAAAATCTAGACAACATTTTCCAAACAGGTGGATTGTTGTTGTGAGCTTCTAATACACACGTGCCAAAGTCGAGGCCCGGGGGCCAGATGAAAGTTATTTAAAGTTTAAGTTGATTTATTCTGGAATAATATTCCTGCCTTTTTATTTATTAATAATTATGTTAAAAGGTTGCAGTTTTTTAATATAAAAAAAATGGTATTCTGCTAGCTATTTTCTTAGCTACATGCTAGCTGTTTTGAATAATTTAGTTTTTTTTTTAAGCCGTTTTGGGGTTAGGCTAATATTTACACGCTAGCTGTTTTTTCTAATTTAGTCTTTTTCTGTTTTTAGGCTATTTTAAAGATTAGCTCATATTTAGGCTACATGCTAGCTGTTTTGACTAATTTTGGCTTTTTAAAAGCGTTTTGGGCTATTCTGAAGTTTAGCTTTTTTCAGCTACATGCTAGCTCTTTTGGCTAACTTAAGTTTTTTTTTGTTTGTCTTGATTTTGTTTTTTATTCTAATTTGGCATTTGTTTAATTTTAGCTAGCTATGAGCTTCAGCGTTTTCAGCTTCAGCTTTTTTAGCTATCAATTTCAACATCTTCAGCTATCAGGACTAGCATTTTTAATGGCCAAATTCAGCTTCCAGCATTCACACTAGCATTATCTCAGGTAATGCTATATATCTAATCCATGATTATGTTAAAAAATTATGTTTTTAAAGTTTTAAAAATGTAGTTTTAGAGTGTTCTATAACAATATGTTCGGTTTCGCTCACCTTGTCGTCACTTGCAGGTTTGGTGGCGTACGCAGACCTGGATGAAAGGGCCATCGATGCTCTACGGGAGTTCAATGAGGAGGGAGCTCTTACAGTGCTGCAGCAGTTCAAGGAGAGCGATCTGTCCCACGTGCAGGTAACCATGTCAATCTCTTATGTTGTAATCATCATTTTAACAGTTTTCTAACTCATTCTTGGGTTTGTTTCATTGTAGAATAAAAGTGCATTTCTTTGCGGAGTCATGAAGACGTACAGACAGAGGGAAAAGCAAGGCAGTAAGGTACAAGAGTCCACTAAAGGCCCAGATGAGGCAAAAATAAAGGTAAACTTTTGCATTGCTTCGGTCTTTTGATCAGATTGAATGCCATGATGTGGAAAGTTTTTCCAATTTACTCTTAAGGCTCTCTTGGAGCGAACGGGGTACACCCTGGATGTCACCACCGGACAAAGGAAATATGGAGGCCCCCCGCCTGAGGAGATGTTCAAAGGCACACATCCGGGGATTGGAACGGAGGTAGGAGATATCGGGAAAAAAAGCAAATTTACTTCTTCTGATCTATTTTTAAAGTATTTCCAGTGGTTTTTAAATCATAATTATGTCATTTTTAGGCAGAATCGTAACACTTGTGTGGTTTTCTAGGACAAAAGTTCTGCAAAACACCAGAAGTTCATTACAAATATGATTATATTCAAACAGCACCTTTTCTTCTGATTTGCAATGATTTGAATAAAGAAAAACTCAGAAATGCTTCATTTTCTGTAAAAATATCCTAAAACATCAGAAAAATGTATCTAGAACATGTAAAACACCAAGAACTTGAGGGGTTTTTTTAAGCATTTTTAGCCTCAAATCAAATTCTCCTTTTAAAATGATTCATATACATATGTGCTAAAACAAATTATAAATATGAAAATGAAATACAGATGATTGTATCAGCATCTTTAATGTTTTAAAAATCTGTTTTCCTTTTATGTTTTTATCTTTTTTCTTTCAGGTGTTTGTAGGAAAAATCCCCAGAGATTTGTATGAAGATGAGCTTGTGCCGCTGTTCGAGTCGGCCGGTCCCATCTGGGACCTGAGGTTAATGATGGACCCCCTCTCCGGGCAGAACCGAGGATACGCTTTCATCACGTACTGCAACAAAGACGACGCCCAGAAGGCCGTGAAGCTTGTAGGTTCATCTTAAAGTGTCATGATGGAATAGTAGCAGTAAACGTGCGTTTGCATTTACTTTGTTTTTGTGTTTTTAGTGTGATAACCACGAAATCCGCCCTGGCAAGTATTTGGGAGTTTGTATATCTGTTGCGAACAACCGGCTGTTTGTTGGATCGATTCCTAAAAACAAGACGAGGGAAAGCATACTGGAAGACTTTGGCAAGGTTACAGGTCTGTTTCCAGTCGTGGTTTTTATTTGAAAACCATTCCAGTCCGGTTTGTTCGTATCTGATGTATTTTTTTCTCTGCAGAGGGTCTTCAGGATGTGATTTTGTACCACCAGCCGGACGATAAGAAGAAGAACCGCGGCTTCTGCTTTCTGGAGTACGAGGACCACAAGTCTGCCGCTCAGGCTCGGCGGCGCCTGATGAGCGGGAAGGTGAAGGTGTGGGGCAACCCCGTCACCGTGGAGTGGGCTGACCCGGTCGCTGAACCTGATCCAGAGGTCATGGCAAAGGTTAGCCTTTTCTCTTTTTGAAAAATTAAAGTACGTAGACCAGGAGGGTCAAACTCAATCTCACAAGAAACACACTTTAGATCACGGGATAAACATTTACTGAACAGTCTAAACTACATTTTTAAAACAATAACTTTTTAACATAATTATGAACTAGATATGTAGCATTACCTACGATAATGCCAGTGTGAATGCTGGAAGCTGAATTTGGCCACTGAAGATGCTGAAATTAATAGCTACACAAATATTACACCCAAAACACCCAAAAAGAGGAAACGTATGTTAGCAAAAACAGCTAGCATGTAGCTGAAATATTAGCTAAACTTCAAAATAGCCTAAAAAATCTTAATAAATATAAAAATAGACCAAAAAGCTAACAGAATGCCAACTTTTAAAACTGTAACTTAACATAATTCTGAAGAATAAAAAGTCAGGAATATTATTCCAGAATAAATCAACTTAAACCTTAAATAACTTTCAATATTTTACTCTCCATAAAATATATTTTATCAAAATTATACAAGTTAGAAATGAGCTCAAGATAACATCGGGTCATTAATAACAATAAAATAAAATGATCTGGAGGGCCGGATAGAATTACCCGGAGGGCCGGATCCGGCCCCCGGGCCGTGACTTTGACACGTATGACGTAGCAGACACACGCTGTGAAAATGTTGTGTTTTGCGTTTCAGGTGAAGGTGCTTTTCGTGAGGAAGCTGGCCACGGCGGTGACCGAGGAGCTGCTGGAGAAAACCTTCTCACAGTTTGGAAAGTTGGAGCGAGTGAAAAAGCTGAAAGATTACGCGTTTGTTCACTTTGAGGAGAGAGACGCAGCTGTACAGGTGAGCCGTGTTCAGATCAGCTCAGAAATCTGAGTCTGTTGTTTTAATATAATGTGCTGCTTGTTCTCAGGCGATGGAGGGAATGAACGGCAAAGAGCTGGGGGGAGAGGAAATTGAAATCGTTTTGGCAAAGCCCCCCGACAAGAAGAGGAAAGAGCGCCAAGCGGCGCGGCAGACCACCAGGAATGCTGGGTAAGACGTGAGCGTTCGGCGGCGCCCTGCATCAGGATTCAGTTCACTGAGCGTCTGTTCTCTCTGTAGATATGAGGATTACTACTACTATACCCCCCCTCGCATGCCGCCCCCAGGCCGAGGCCGGGGTCGCGGCGGCCGAGGGGGCTATTCCTACCCCCCTGATTATTACGGTTATGAAGACTACTATGACGATTACTATGGCTACGACTATCACGACTACCGCGGGGGCTACGAGGACCCGTACTACGGCTACGAAGACGTGTACAGCATGAGGGGCCGCGGCACCCGCCCCAGCAGGGGGGGGCCTCCTCCCCCTCGGGCGCGGGGAGCCCCGCCGGCGCGAGGCCGGGGCGGCTACCCTCAGAGAGGACCGCCCCTGGGCGGGCCGAGGGGCGGCCGCGGCGGGCGGGGCGCTCCCTTCCAACCCCAAAGGGGGCGCGGTCTCCGCGGCGCTAGGGGCAACCGCGGCGGAAACGTGGGCGGGAAAAGGAAGGCCGATGTGTTTAACCAGCCCGACTCCAAGCGCCGCCAGACCAACAACCAGCAGAACTGGGGGTCCCAGCCCATCGCCCAGCAGCCCCTGCAGCAGGGGGCCGACTATTCCGGTAACTATGGTTACAGTAATGACACCATGGAGTTTTCACAGGATTCTTATGGGCAGCAGTGGAAATAGATGGCAACAAAAAAGAGAAACGACAAAAAAAATAACAGGAGATTGGCCTCATTTTTGTTTTTTGATTGACTTTTTACTCTCCATCCATCCTGAGAAAAAACAAACTGTACATATTTATGGTAGAAAACATGGACAGACTGCAGAATTGGCTCAAGATGATTGGCTGGAGTCCTTTTGGCTGAGGAAATTCATCATTGGGACACGTCTTCAAAATAATAAAAATCCCTTTTGTTACTTTTTGCTCCTGGTTCTTTAAAACGAACATTGACAGAAACGCGGACATTCATTCTTCCAAATCTTAACGAGGACGTCAGTAATGCTTATTGCCTTGCAGGAGGTTTTTGTCCATGCTCCACCTTCCCTTGTACTCCCTTTATTTGTGGTTTCTCTTAGCTGCTTAGGGACTTGCTTGTAAATAAACGCATATTGTTAGAGCTTCTTACTTAATTTTTTTTCTTTTTGCAATGGTGGAGAAAAGAATCCACAAGAAGGAAGGAAATCAAAGTTTTGTATTGTTCAAAGTGTATGCCTAGCATTTCTAGAACTAGATAAATTGTGTTGTTTTTTTATTTTTAAGTGATACCATAACTTCCTTGTTTTTTCCTTTCAATTTGCTTCGTAGAGTTTGGTTTGGCTTACCTTAAGAGCCGTAGGAGTTTGGTCCCTGGTGTTCTTTGTATTTATAACTTTTGCGTTTGTTTTGTTTCAATAAAACTCCGCTGAGCATCAGTCGATTGTCAAACACTTCAAATTCAATGTTGTTCTTCCACATTTGACTTGATTTGAAGCTCAACTCTAAAAAAAGATTTGAAATTGTACCGCTAAGCGACTGGACTCGAGGAGATGTTTGGATTATGCCGGAGCTTTACTCCACATTGTGTGTTCAATTCACTTTTTCTAGACGATTAAAGCTTCCAAAATTCAAAATCCTGTCATCTACTGATTACAGTCCGTTCCGTCTGCAGAGTTTCTCAAGAATTTATGGACCAAAAGATGTTTTTATGAAGTATTTTTAAATATTTCTTGATTTCCTCTCTACTGTTGCACCTTTCTTCCCACAGAGAACAAAGTTTCCTCCCAGTTTCACACCAATTCCTAAAGGCTAAAACCAAATTCCTAAAGCGGCGTCGCTGCTGACCACGTGTGTTTGCTAGAGCTGCCACAAACGATTTTATGAGTCGACTAATCACTCATCACTTTTTCTGATTAGTCGACTAATCGGGTCATGTGTTTTAGACTAAAAATAAAAACACAAAGATGATATTTGTTGATTAATGAATTGTGCAGCTTTTTCCTTCATTAGTTTCTGGTATTAAAACAAGATCAAACTAGTAAAGTTGCAAAACCTGCAAGAAAGCTAGTGTGATGCTTTTTGCTGAAAATAGTGACTAATTGCTACAGGGATTTACTGAAAATGCAAAAGCTATTTGCTAAATGTTACATTTGCTAAAAGGCTAATTTTGTTAAAGAACTATGGAAAAGAGCTGACCTATATGTCTTAAATTTTGTAGTAAATTTGTTTAAAAATCCCTAATATACGTCAATTTAGTGTGTTGCTTAAATATGAGCTGAACTCCAAATTAGCACTAAAAACCTCAGATGCCAAATAAAAAAAATAGCTTGTTGCTTAAATACTAGCTAAACTCCAAAATTTCCTGAGTAAACTAAATTAGTCACAAATGTTAGGATGTTGCTAAATATTAGCTTAACTCCAAATTAGCATAAAAGAAACCCCAGTGGATAACAAATTAGCCATAAACGTTAGCATGTTGCTTAAATATTTGGTAAACTCCAAAATAGCCTAAAATTCCTCCAGAAACTAAATTAGTTAAAAATGTTAGCCTGTTGCTAAAATATGAGCTGAACACTAAATTAGCCTAAAAAACCTCAGTTGATAACAAATTAGCCAAAAATGTTAGCATGTTGCTAAAAAAGAAGCTAAACTGAATTTGTTTTTGTAAATGACTCTAAAAGATTAAAAAACATATTCCATAAATATATTTAAAAGCTTGTTGATCTACTTAAAATGTTGACATTTGAAGACTTTCTCATTCATTTCAGGCATCTTTTGCTGAATATTTCACAAACTATAAATTTTATAAATACAAAAAAGCAGTAAAGTCCTGATCGAGCTGAAGGTTTTGACACTAAGATTGATGAAATCACTGAAGATTTTAGTTTTTATGTGCTGAAAAACAAACAATGTTTACTAAACGATCACAATTAAATGAGTTTAGCATCAAAAACAAGAATTTAGTTTTCACTAAAGACAAAGTTTTGGTCTCCCTGATTCAAATTTGAAAAAAAAAAATTTTTTTTGGTTCTGAACGCTCACAACTTTGTTCAACTTTCCTGCACTCTGACTCCATATAATATAAATTAACGACTTATCAACTATGTTAAGTCGATTAGTCGACTCATCGTGGCAGCCCTAGTGTTTACATAAAAACATGTTTACCCTGATTTTATTTACTGATTTTCTGCCTTCTAATCAAGTCGGCCATCTTTGAAGACACCCCAGGATCTGGACTGAAATTGTTTAGAAGGCCTTTGCTGACCTCAGTGTTTGCCGGTTTTATTCTCTAGCTGTTGGTGCCATGGTTCTGTCTTTGTTTCATGTGTCTGTCCTCTGATTCCAACCTGCCTAGGTGGAGAAGCATTGAGAGCGGCTCCGCTAGCATGAGGAACTCACCTGAGCGGTACTCCAGGGTGAGCTGGACTTGCACAGAGTACTGTCTCCTCTCCTGTAATCTAATCACTGGAGAAGCTCTTAGACATCATGCTTTCTTTGCTTCATTTACTGTCTTTTTCCTCTGTTTTTATCTGTTGCAATTTATTTTTCCTTCATGCCACGAACGAGAAAAGTCACAGATGTTGACTTTGGCAATGTTAAGAAAGCTTTTTTTTCACTTAAAGAAGTCGTTCTGAATTTACAGTTACAAAATAAAAACATAAATATGTTTTAAATCTAAAGTGGGAGCATCCAGCTGTCTCCCAGCATCAAAACGGAGTCGGCACGCGCCAGCCACACCTAAGGAGAGGTGGATGTTTTACCCTCCTCGGCCACTAGAGGGAGCACCACATTTCCTCTATTTGTTGCTGCTTTTTCTATTCCTATTAGGCCATAAAGTCGTATTTAAAAATATCTATGCTACCTAAAACTTCTATTTTTTTAGAATTATGAACTTAAAATCAAGAATCCTGAAGTAATTATTTGAAAATCGGATGATTTTGGAACAATGGCTGCTTCTCATTATTGATGGATGTTCCTTTTAGGGCCACTAGATGGCAGCAGAGGTCATTCATATTTCACAGGGGGAAAATGGGAGATGGAAGACGCAGCGTAGAAGTGTGTGATTCAGTCAATAATTGTTCTTTACCAGCTTCTCACATCAGAACTGTCTTTATATGTTGCCTCTCATCACCAGGCAGTAAAGGAGCTGCCCGCATCCGCGTGACTTTACAGATTCGGGAGAGACGGATTGGTAAGACTGTTCGTTATCAAATGATCTTTAGGAAATGTGAGCATGTTTGTTAACGAAGTCCTTTTTTATAATCTATAAGTAGTTTAATCAAAGGGCCCTAACCCTAAAGCAGAGTAATCATGCTTTTAGTTTGAAAATCCTGCTAATGCTTGGGTGCATTTTGAACAAAATGTTGGGATGTTCGTCTTAAAAACTGATCTCCACCAGGTACCCTCACACCTCACCTGTGCTCAGCAGCCTCCTTTCCCGCCTTCTGCCCAGACTACAGGTGAGAAAAATGTGTAATTTGGGAAAATAAAATCCCCTTATTAAGTTTTTCTTAAAGATTTGGGGCTTTTCTGCCCGTCTGTCACCTGTAAACAGGTGTGTGGACCTGTTGTCATATATTAATTTAAAAAATGTATTTTAAAATATGTTTTTTTTATCTTGTTATCAGAATAAATGTTTGCAAAAAAATTGCGTTTGTGTTGTTTTTTTTTTTTTTAATGAAACAAACAAACCTTAACAAATACGTAGAGGAAGTGTTGTCGTCCATTCATTAGCAAATTAGGTTAATATTTTTAAAGAAAAAAATCTTGAAATAATACATTTTAAAACTCTTTTTTTTTTTTTTTTTAAATCGAATTGATTTTAACCATCTGGACTGAATTTAGTCATATTTATGGGTCATTTAGTTTGAAATTATCTGTTTTATTTTGAAGTTTTGGTGCGTGATTGTGGCTGGAAACTGGATGAAAATAGCAATTAACTAAATATTTAAAAATATATATTTTTATTTTAAAAAAGTCAATCCATCCGCCTCTTTTATAACCTCATAAGATATAGTTCTGTTTTTTGTTTCGTTTTCTGCGCAAAATCCGATTTAAAGACAGCGAGGCGGTAGCGGCGGTCACGTGACGCATACGTCACAGTAGCCAGGGTTAAAATGGCGGCGGCCGAAGGAGAGAACCCTCACAGTGTGTCAGATGAATTATTTCAGAACTTTTACACGGAGGTATGACGGAGTCCTGCTTCACGCGTGTTTTCTAAGCCCCTCGCGTGGACCGGAAGCAGCCGCTGAAGTTAGCTAGCTCGCGGGTTTCTGCATTAGCTCAAACGAGGCCTCGCGGGCTGCAGCATCAGCTAGCCGCAGCAAGCTAACACTTTTACTCCCATTTTTCTGGGGATTATTCAGGCGTTTGTTCTTCACAAATGTAACCCAACAGGATTTATTTTTGTTGTGCTGCAGTTTTTATTTTTTCTAGCCGCGGCTCTGGTTTTAGCTCCCGCGCGGATCAGAAATCCACATTCATTCATTTTTCAAAGCAGTAAACAACGTGCGGGTGTTTGGTTGTGGTTCAGTGTAGACACCGGACTTGTGTCTCTTGACAGGTCAAACAGATTGAGAAGAGAGACTCTGTGTTGACGTCAAAGCAGCAGATCGACAGACTCCTCAGACCCGGAGCCTCCTACTTCAACCTCAACCCCTTCGAGGTAAACAGCGCGCGCGGCCCTCCGTCAGCGCGCGCGCCCCTTTGTTGTTCTTTATTCACGTCTAAATAAACGTGAGAGTCGCGGGAGGAGAACACAAAACTGTCTTTAAGTGAAAAATCTTTAAGTAAAATCATAGATCAAAATAAAAAAAATGTTTTGGAAACTTATTCTTGTTTAATACTCAGTATTTTGATTATATATTTTATGGTAAAATAAGATTTTGAAATGGAATAAATACGAATACTCATATTTGTATTTGTAGCAAAGCTTCTATCGTATAAAATGAAACGATCAGGGATGTTAGTGGATTTATGCAGCTAAAGAGCTGATATTTCATTTATATCAAGGGTTTCTAGGGGTCTTTAAAAGTCATGAATTTGGATTTAATACTTTGATATCTGAGCCTTAAAAATGGTCCCTCTTCAAACTTCTGTTTCACATTTCTTGCCAAAAATAAAAAAATCAGCCAATATTTTGATTGAAGTGTGTAAATAAACATTGAGAAAACCTGTTTTTGCACTAATATGCTGAATGCTATTTTGAAAATGAAAGAAAAAGAAGATCTCTGAAGCATCACGACACAGACTACAAACCAGATGAAAGCTACAGTCTGATCTTAAAATGGGAATAAATGATTTAAAAAGAAATATACTGAGAAATTGGTCTTAGTTTTTGACATTCATGACCTTAAAATCTCTTAATTTAATTTTAAGAATCGTGTAGGGGACAAAGTCCCGATTCAGTCCATTGTAACAGAGTACTACTTTTGGAAAAGTATTTCTCAGATAATTTTATTCCAGTATAAACACATCTCGCCTCATAAAGCTGATTCATTTGATTGAAATAATTGTGTATTTTTCACAATCTATGCTTGAAATAAACTAAACTCATTACAGAAATACTGAAATGCTTTGATTAGAAAATAGAAAAAACATATTCACTTGATTTTACAGTTTTGCAGTTCTGTAATCCAGTTTTGGACGTAGGTTAATATTATTCTTAATTCAACTGTTTTTTTGAACTAAAACAAAAACTATAGATGTTATATTTAGAAATATTAAAACTCCTCGTGAGTCTTTCAGGTTAATCCTAACATTGTTTGTTCTTTTGGTCCCTTATGTTTGTTTGTTTGTTTTCAGGTGCTGCAGATCGATCCAGAGGCGACAGACGATGAACTAAAGAAGAGGTTCCGAGCAGTAAGGAACCCGTTCCATCCTTTGAATTCGTTCTTTTTGTCTGATTGCTGAAAGCAATCAGAGTAT
>NC_050522.1:26187709-26219299 GCF_002922805.2 Oryzias melastigma
TTCTTTTGGTCCCTTATGTTTGTTTGTTTGTTTGTTTTCAGGTGCTGCAGATCGATCCAGAGGCAACAGACGATGAACTAAAGAAGAGGTTCCGAGCAGTAAGGAACCCGTTCCATCCTTTGAATTCGTTTCTTTTTCTTTTTTTAACGTTTCTCTCCTGTTCCACAGTTGTCCATATTAGTCCATCCTGACAAGAACCAGGATGATCCCGAGCGAGCACAGAAGGCGTTTGAAGGTCAGCCTCTTCCTGTGTGCTTATGCTCAAAATCATCTTTTATTGGACGAGAATCTGTTTGTTTTCCAGCTGTGGACAAAGCCTACAAACTGCTACTGGACCCTGAACAGAAGAAAAGAGCTTTAGACGTGATCGAGGCTGGGAAGGAGTACGTGGAGCATATGGTGAGCTGGTCTGGGTGGATCTGACTGGATCCGACTGGATCTGACTGGAGTCAGACGGACCTCCCGGTTGTGACGCTTCTGTCATCAAACAGGTGAAGGAGAAGAAGAAACAGCTGAAGAAAGACGGGAAATCCCAGGATGTGGAGGAGGACGACCCTGAAGTGGTAACAGCAGCTGCTGGAAGAAACGAAAGTCTGCTTGTGATGGCACTCATGAAGCATTGAATTATGGGTACTTTCACTCTCCAGTTCAAGCAGGCCGTTTACAAGCAGACCATGAAGCTGTTTGCAGAGCTGGAGATCAAGAGGAAGGAGCGGGAGGCGAAGGAAATGCACGAACGGTAAATGTGGCTCAGAGCAAACGCTGATGCGGCGTCGCCACCGGCTCATCCTTCATTCTCCACAGCAAAAGAGCCCGAGAGGAGGAGATCGAAGCGGCGGAGAAGGCGAAGCGGGACAGAGAGTGGCAGAAAAACTTTGAGGTTTGACCATCTTTTCTGTTCAAACAATCCGTCTTCTGTGACCTGAGAACGAGTCGGGATGAGGAAATGAGCGAAAAGAGACAAAGATTGGGTTAGAAAATATATGAATGTGCAAAGTTTTAACCCTTTAGGACCCGGGGGTCGAACTCAATCACAGGGGGCCAAAAACACAGAATAAATGTTTAAGCTGTTTGACCTATCGTGTTTGGGACAGGATAAACATTCACTGAACACTCTAAAACTACATTTTTAAAACTGTAACTTAACATAATTATGAACTAGATATACAGCATTACCTGTGATAATGCTAGAGTGAATGCTGGAAGATGATTTTTTGAGCTGAAGATTCTGAAATTGATGGCTAAAAAAGATGAAGCTGAAAGCTGAAAAAGATGAAGCTGAAAGCCAGCTAAAATATTAGCTAAATGGGTTAGCCAAAACAGCTAACATGTAAATAGCCTAAACAGGGCCTTGACTTTGACAAACTTGTATTCGGGTGTTTTTAAATAAAACTCTTGACTTGGCGCCCCCTACAGTCAGAACTTGTCATTAAATTCTCTTCATCGGTGGTTTCTGTTTTTCTACAGGCCACAATTTAATGTCTGACATTTTTATTGACTGAAATTAATTTTAAGCTTCTGGTTTCTGTAAATTCAAATTTTCAAATTAAAATGAAATTTAGTTTAAAAAGATTGAAAATGTCTGTATATATTTCACAGATTAGATTCAGAAACAAAGATTTTGATTTGTAGATGTCTCTGGTTTGTAAAAATTCAATAAATATGAAATTATTTTTTTTCATAGAAAACCATTTTAATAATGATACTTGATCCATGTTCAGATTAGCTTTCAAGGCAAAAAGATATATATATATTTTTTTATATATATAGACATACATTCGGTAGAATCTTTTATTTTAACGGGCCGAGCTAATTTAGCTTTACAGCTGAAGAATTCCTAAATGTTCCTTTAAAAATTTCCTTTCAGACTAAAAATCAGACACTGACTTCAGCCTCATGTAGCAGATACATGCTCCAAAATAAAATCATACCTTCATAAAAACTTGTCTTACATAAGAAAATAAACAAACCCATAAATAGTAAATGCACTTTTATTAGCAGTGTACTAGTAACATTAGAGAACCGGTCACTGTAAACTGTTGTAAAATTCATGTTAGATCCACATTTCTTTTATTTTGAAGTTGAGAACTCGTTTTCCTATTTTCTGCCAGAAGAAACTTTGTGAAGACCTTTGTTTTTATTAACTTCGTTAGTTTGGGGTTCTTCATTTGACATGTGACCAAGTCCGACGTGGTGGACAGAATCCAGTAGTTTTTCAAAATAAAATTTTCTTCAGAACAGAATTTTTTTTTTTATGAGGGCTTTGGAACCTCTGCTCTAGATTAAGTTTTTTTTTTATTATTATTATTCTACTTGGTTTAGGGCTTCATTTTCTGTGATCACGTCAGAATAATCCGATTTCTGTGAGCTGACTTTGACTTCTCGTCTCAGGAATCCAGGGACGGCCGTGTGGACAGTTGGAGGACCTTCCAGGCCAAAGGCAAGAAGACTAAAGAGAAAAAGAACCGATCGTTCCTGAAGCCGCCCAAAGTCAAGATGGAGCAGCGGGAATGATGCTGGACTTGATTGTAACCCCGCCCCCTCCGTTCTGTGTGTTCTGGTGTCGTCGGCCGTCGTGGTCACGCAGCATGTTGGTCAAACGTCGGCGTCCTCATCACTAAAGTAGTTTTGTACTTGACCTTGTATATATATTCCTGTGAAGCAGATCATCCCGCCTCCTGGGAGAACCAGGAGCATCTTCCACTGACGCAAAATGTTTTTTTTTTTTTTTATTTGAATAAAACATTATCTTACAAAGTTTCCATGTGAGTTCAGAAACATGCTAAAGTGAAGCTTTTATTTTGACAATCCTGAGCGTCTACATCCTGAAACATGCAGGTTTGGCAAAGAGCTTCAGCTCCATGAGAGTCCTGCTGGTTTCCCTAAAAGGATATTATTTTACAGTTCATAGACTCCCAGAGTTCTCGTCCTCGGATGAACCCGGATGACCCCGGATCACATGACCTTGCACGGATCTCCTGCAGCAGAGCTGCTGGCGGCGGGAGCTCCGGTTCCCCCCATCAGTCCGTCCAGCGTGAGGCCCTGAAATGCTCCGAAGAAAGACTCATCTTTCGCCGCCGCTGGTTTCCTGGCGGGCGCCGTGTGCTGGAGACAAAGGGACAGCCGGTAAACGGGTGGTCGGCGGCAGCGACGGAGCAGCGCTCTGAGAATTCACTCACCTTGGGGAGGCAGTGGTGGCTCCGGAAGTGAGTCTTCCTCACGCTCCTCTCGGCGTTCTTCTTGGCCAGGTTGGCCTGCTGGCGTTTCCTGTGAGCAGAGAGGCGGTCAGGAGTGGCACGTTGGCGAGGAGCTTAGTCCTCTGATCCTCACTAAGACTCCTGTAAAGCTCAGGACGGCGCCGCAGGAGGAAAAGTCACGAGTCCAACGGCATTTTTAACATGAGAAGCAGCAGCTGCTGATCGTTATAATAAACATTGTATTGTCCACAGGTGCGCCCCTCCCCCGCCCTCACCGACTGAGCCGATGGTAACCGCCCCTCCCCCCCTAATTCACTAATTCATTAAAAAAATAACTTGTTAAATGGCGGCTTTTCTGTTGGTTTATTTCCATAGCAACCATTTAATTTTTTGGTCACCTGGAGGAGACGAACAAGTCGATGTCATTTTTAGAAGAATCTTCCAAAGTACATTTTTGGATTTCCTTGGCAACGGAAGTTTTTGCTAACCACGCCTATTCTTAACACATCCATATAATATTTATTTAGCTTGAGCTAGCAATTCATGTACTAAATTTTCACGATAATCTAATAAAATAAAAAAATAGCGGAGCAACACGGGTAAGCTACTTTCGCTAGCTCACCATGCTAATGCTGCTCAAAAACTATTTCCAATATTTTTCCCCAAGTAGCTTCCTACAGATGCTCAAGGAGTTCAAAGGAGATGGATCAAAAGGTGGAGTTATTTGCTCAAAGTGGATTTTTCTGGAAATTCAAGATGGCGGACTCTTCCCGAGGTCAAAGGTCAATGAATCTTCTGTTGTGGTTGTAGACCTAAAGGGTAACGGGACAGATTGAGGTGGACTCTACTCCAGATTTGAAATATGAAAGGAAAAAAAAGGTTGCGGGATAAGTGATTGACGGTGAGGTTAGAGATATTTATTGTGGAAAAATGTATAAATCGATAAATTTCACACTTTGGCACGAAATGGCCACCAAGCCAAAGGTCCTGTGGCCATCCCATAATAAATCCTTTGGATATCCCCAACACGAGTGGTTTTGTTTTTTAAGGTCTATAAAAGATTTTTTTTAACTGTTTCTTCTGTTGTGATGTCATCAGTTTTCTCCGTTCAGTTCTTCATAATTTCCTTCACTCCGTCTAAGATTCATTTCCATCACATACGAGGCGTGTACACGTTTATTCCTGAGATTGTGGCGGAGATGAAAGCGTGAACATCCCGGCGTCGTGGTGTTTTCTCACCTCTCCTTCTTCAGTTCCTCCTGGTAAACCCTCAGCCAGGAGTCCGGGACTTTCTGGCTGCCGGGGAGGCTCCTCCTCCGGCCGATGCCGACGCTCTTCCTGCGGCTGAAGCTGCTCCGGCGGACCGACTGGCTCCGTTTGCCTCCTCTCTGGGACGAGGCGCTCTTCCCCGACATGCAGCTGGTGAACTGCTTGAGAGAGCCCAGAGACATGAAGGAGTCCATCCTGCTGGCTGGTTCTGGTCCGTTTAAGGTTTTTATCTGTTGAAATAAAAGCAAATGAATCAATGGCAGGAGGTGTTAAAGAACTTGAGGTTGAAGCGCAGCAGGACTGACCTGTGTGGACGCTTCTCCTCAGACTCCGTTCATAACCCGACGTCTGCTGTACCGGTCTGCTCCTACAGGGATTAAATGCTGACCCCGCTGGTCTTAAGGCGGGATTACTCCAACACACATGTCCTTCATCCCATTAAGAACCAAACAAGTGTGCACCTGTAAACTGTTTCACGTAAACATTTGGTTTGAAACACAGATTTTAGGGACCAAAGATGAATTGAAGGAGAAGAAATCACTCTGAGATGGACGTTTTTGGTTCATATTTCAGTGACTTGAAGTGAAACCAGACCCGGTTTGTCGTCTGGATCTGGTGACAGATGAAGCCTCGGATGACGCACAGGATTTGGATTTGGGTTTTTTTTGGCCCTCGGGAAGTTTTCATTGACTGGCGTCACTCGGATGAATGAAACGTTCATTCAGGAAAACATGGTCCTGGATCAGATCAGGAGAACTTAGAAACATCTTCCTTAATTAGAAGTTTCAGGATTTCCTGATTTACTAGATGATGCAGTTTGCTCTATTAATAGATTGGTGCTATTCTCAGATTCAATGTTGATCTGTGATCCAGTCTTTGAGACGTTTTAGTGAAGTTCAGTGTTTAAACACAAACTGTGATCAGGGAGATCAGGGAGGTGGAGCAGAGAAGAAACGAGACGTTCGGAAACTCTGACAGAAAATCAACACGAGCGGCTAAATAAAGCGTCAGCAGCCACTGCAGCAGATGGAGGAGCGTGCACGACCGCGCACGCTGCACACCTGCTGCTGCAGATCATTCCAGCACGTCTCCGGAACGCCGTCGGGAGATCCGGCCCCCAAGTCTGAAGACGGAAAGACGACGGCGGCTTTAAGAGGAGGTCGAATGTGCTTCTGACAAAGACTCACTTTAGATCCAAACAACATCAACAGATACATTTACACTTTCCTACATGGTGGCTTTTCTGTTGGTTTATCTCCATAGCAACCATTTTATTTTTTGGTCGTCTAGAGGTGACGAACAGATCTACATTTTTGGAAGAATCTGCAAAAGTACGTTTGGATTTCCATAGCAACGGAGGATTTTGTTAACTTTGCGCACATTCCTGCTTTTTTAAAATATTTTATTTCATATCTGTTATATAGTTATATCTATGGTCATATCATTGTTGGATTTTCACGATATTCTGGTAAAAATTGTTGGAGCAACAGAGGAACGCTACTTTGGCGAGCTCGCCACGCTAAAAATCTACAAACTAAAATGGATTTCCCGAAAGCTTCATAACGATGAGGAGGAGCTGAAACACAATGATCAGAATCCTGAAAGGAGCTGAAATTTTCAGCTGCAACTAAAGAAGATTTTGTTTTGTGAAAAAAATGAAGATGGCAGATCCTTCCTGAGGTCAAAGGTCAACAGATCCCATGATGATTTCATGACTTCATCCTGACACCCACTTTGGATTATTTACGACTTTTTTTTTACTTTTTGGTCAAATTTGAGGAAATGGGGGAATTTGGGTGATTTTTTGAGTTTGTAGCGACGGCAAAAAGAATCCCATAATCCTTCAGTCCAGGACAGAACTATCGGATCAGAACTCTGATATCAAAGGTGTCTTTAGTGATGTATGAACTCAGATGAACTGAACTGTTTTCTTCCACTTTCCTGTCATTTAAAATAAATTTTTTTGCTTTTTTTTTACAAACCGGGACACCGGGTGAACGAGCAAAGGCCCAAAGCGCCACCAGCAGCTCCAGCGGCCTTTAGGCAAGAAGACTTTAATTCTACACAATGGTACATATATACAATCCTATACGCTCTGAATTTCTTACAAAAACAACAAAAATAATGTACAGAATGAGAAGAGGGCACCGTGACCTAAAGGAGGAGAAATAAATACCAGCAGGGGGAGCTGTGGTTCACCTGAACACAAACTTCATGTCAAACCAGGAAGAGGTTAAATGTGGGACTGAGAAGATCCCAGAAGAACAGACCAATCAGAACGCAGCTCCTCCTCCCACCTCTGAATACACCTTCAGAAACAAAACATTTATCAAGACGCCGGGCTCCTGCAGGCAGAGAGCCAATCATCTCACCAGCAGACGGTCGGGGGCGTGGCCTTTAAAATGTTCTGTGATGATTTCATAGTCCTGGAAGACGGTTTTTCTTCCTAACCTGGTCTTCTCGCTCTCACTCGGGGAGGAGGAAGGTCCAAAGGAAGACGGGGCTGCAGGGCCGGCTCCAGGTGAGGCGCCGCCCGCTCCGGCGCCGATGTCAGAGTTCAGTCGGTCCACGGATGAAGAGGGAACAGATGAGACGGTCGTGAACTTCCTTTCAGGCTCCGCTTTCCTCCGTCCGGGGGGTCACCGGCTGATGTCGCGGTTGCTGTCCCAGGACTTGCAGGCGGCGGCGTCCCCCACCCCCCCGCTCTCAAAGAAGGGGTGTTTGAGGGAGTCGGCCAGCGTCAGCCTCCGGCCGGGCTCGTACTCCAGCATGCTCTCGATCAGGTCGAACAGCTGGTGGTGCTCCTCCGCCTCCGACAGCAGGTACCGCTGGAGGGACCGGGAGGTTAGCGTTGGCTCTGGATCAGAACAAACGGCGTCGCTCGGTGGAGGAGTTCTTACTTCACTTACCCGTAAGGGTTTGCAGTTCTCTCGGACGTATTTCCCTGCAGACGAACTCTCATCCCAGTCCAGACGCCCGCGGTAGAAATACTTCTGCTTCCTACAGACGACGGGTCAAAACAGAATCACGGATCAGCCCTTCTCTCCCCGAGGAACCTCACTTCTTCTTCTACGGTTCTCCTACCGAGTCTTGCGGATCATCCGGGAGGGAACCGGGCCCAGGATTCTCTCCATCATGGCCAGATGCTCTCGGTTGTCGTGGGTCTAAAACGTGAAGACAGCAGGTCGGGATTGGATGAAAACTCTCTGGAACAACATCTTCCTGTGATGCTTCCTCCACCTCTCCTCAGTAAAGTCCATGTTGATGTTTGTGTTTAAGCTTCAGTGTTCAAACTCTCATTTACTCTTCAGTTTCCAGGCTCTACGACCAAAGTTAAACCATTTCAACTTTGTCCCATCAGGCTCTTGGGTTTGGTTGTGACGTATGAGTAGAATCATTTTCACAGCACAAAAGACCAAACCGATGGTACTTCAGGAAAATAAATGTAAATAAATACAAACCGGCGTTAATTCACCACATGGGAGAATGAACGTTTCTCAGTTTGGATGAGCGTTTATGACGCCGTCTGTTCGTGAGCCAGCAGGATGTCGAGTAAATGAAGAAATGTGAGGGATTTATTCAATATTTGATAGATTGGATAAGTTTGAGAAAACTAGTTTAAATCAAGAATTTGAAACAGAAGAAGAAAGGATCTTTAATACTGGAACAATGTACAAAAGAAGTTGTTTTGACTTTAAATTTGATTTTTTTTTCTAAGACTTATATATTTTTTTATTGATAAACATCTGATTTTTGTTGTAAAACAAAGTTACTTTTAAATCTTTGTTAATTTTCCACAAAAAAAGACAAAAATGACGACTAACTTGTGTTATTTGTACAGTTTTGGTTTACTGTAAAATCATTGTGCAATAAAAAGAGTAAAAATATATGTTTAAAAAAGTATTGTTAGAAGTAAATATTTACCACATATTGGATAAAAACAGTTTTAAAGGTTAAATTATTCCAGCAAATCGTAGAATTTTACAAAACATGTTTAAAGCCAAACAACTACTATGGGATAAAATATTCAGAGAATTTGAATAGAAATGCAAACATAGTACATAAAACTAGAAAAACTAGTAAACTTTGAACTAGTTAAATATGTGATGATGAGAGAGTTTGGTGACGGAGAGACAGTTTGGTGACTGAGAGACAGTTTGGTGACTGAGAGACAGTTTGGTGACAGAGAGACAGTTTGGTGACAGAGAGACAGTTTGGTGACTGAGAGACAGTTTGGTGACTGAGAGACAGTTTGGTGACTGAGAGACAGTTTGGTGACTGCAGCTTCAGGATCTTCAGAACTATTGAACATTTATGATCAGTCATGTGATTCAGGTCTATGTTAAGAATTCATAAAGTTAATGATGACCTTCTGTCAAAATCATGGATGTAGCATAAATAGAGTGTTTGTGACCAGCTCATTTAAACGTAAGCTTTTATTTCTTATAGTAGTTTGGAGAGTTTATTAAATGAATTCTTTCCTTCTTTGCACTTTGTGGACGCTCCCTTGGCAGAAATCTGTTTAAATCTCTGATCAAACCAGGAAGATCCTCATTCAAACGTGTGAATTTCTAAATCCAAAGTTAAACGTGTATTTCTGTACATTTCTCTTGAGGATAACCCAGTCGTACGGTTTACCTGAAAGGTGTCGTACCTGAAACAGAGTGAAGCCTAAGTAGTACTCGAACAGGATGCAGCCGATGCTCCACACGTCACACGGGTGACTCCAGCCCAGCTCTGCAGCAGAAAGAGTCGGGGCTCGTGAAATGAGAAAAATGTTTTCAGAAACAAACCTTAAAAAAGCTCAACTACGTGTCTGAGCTGCAGTTGAGAACTCAGCTGAAAATGTAAACTTTTAGTTTTTTTAAATAACACCCAAAAGTCTGAAGCTTCCTTCAAGTTAGCATAAATGATCAATGTTGCTTCAGAACAAACTGATCGTTTCCTGCAGCTTTTCTTAAAGGATCAGTTTGAAACACTAGAAGACATAAATCTGTTTTTATATAAATGAAAAACTGGACTCTCACCTAGAATGACTTCAGGAGCTCGGTAATGCCGCGTGGACACGATGGTGCTGTGGTGCTCGTGGTCAAACGTGGCGCTGCCGAAGTCCACCACTCGGACGGACGTGTTCTTCACGGTCCGCTCTTCCCGTTTCTGCAGAACCGACAGAAGTTTGTCACGTCAAAGCGTCTGAACGTAAACGCTGCCCCCTGCAGGAAGAACGAGTCACTGACGTCTCACCTTCTCCACGTTGTAGGACATGGTGAAGTCAGAGTTCACAAACAGGATGTTCTCCGGCTTCAGGTCCGTGTGCGTCAGCTTACTGTCATGGAGAACTGTCAGGAGAACAAAAACGCTTCGTTTAGACCCACAGCGCCCCCTGTGGTTAGAGGAAGTCTAACAGGAACACCCTTGAACTCTGTTCTCATCAGAAGTTTCACTCACACTTCACAGCGAGGCAGATCTGGTAGGCCATGTGTCTGACTTGACCGATGGAGTAGGGCAGGTAGTTGTTCTCCTTCAGGAAGTCAAAGGTGCTGAGAGCCAGCAGCTCGAAGGACAGACACATGTGGCCGTGATAGTCGAACCAGTCGTACATCTGTACGCACAAGCTGGGGAGTAAACAACAACAACGTCAGGTCTGCTGGAGACGATCATGTGATCAATCTGACACCAACCCTTCATCTACAGATCAGAACTCACAATTTGTTATCCGGATCTTTTTCGTTGATCTTCTCCAACACGTTGATCTCCAGACGAGCCGCTTCCTTATATTTCTCTACATTCTTGATAATTTTCAGAGCGACGCTGACTCCTCCCCTGTGAGAACAGACCAATCAAATAAAAGCAATGAGACCTGGACAAAGGGACTCCACTAGGACGTCCACTGGATCTGATTCAGTCCTTGGATTTGGATTCCCAATCCAATGCTTTGGTAACACATTTAAAATGAACAGAATACAATCAAGAAATTCAAGTTTCCCCATTATTTCACCATATAACAGAGAACTGTGACGTAACTTTAACAAAGTGAAAATAGCGTAACTATTACCTAGAAAATAACTATTATCTAATAAATGCAGGTGATAGTCATGTGAGAACGTTTACTGACTTTAGATTTAATATCTTTAGAACTATTGAACATTTTTAACTAAATGAGATTCATATCTTCATTTAAAATTATTACAAAATGAATGAAAAACTATTCTGGCTCCGATACTTCCACAATATCTTTTCTAAAGTCCAAGCTAAAAACTGAGCAATCAACTTCAATAGAAGTGGGTGGAGCCTGCTGGGCCCCACATAAAACGTTCAAAACGTTTGACAGATTTCAGCGCAACTTTGTGCATCCTGTTGCGGACAGGATAAACATTTATTGAACACTCTAAAACTATATTTTTGAAACTTAAAAATAAATATGAATAAAGACAAGCAGGAAATATTATTCCAGAATAAATCAACTTAAACCTTAAATAATTTTAAATATTTTACTCTTCATAAAAATATATTTTGTTAAAATTATACAAGTTAAGAATAAGCGCACGATAACATCGGGTCATTAATAAGGATAAATTAAAATGATCTGATAGAATTATCCGGAGGGCCGGATCCGGCCCCCGGGCCGTGACGTTATCACATGTTGTAGTTTATCTTTACAAAAACAAACAGATTCACTCCAGACGTTTATGTCTTCAATCACAGCTGTAAAAATGGCGACTGTGGAAAAAGGAGGCGGTTCGGTGGAGCGGACGCTCACCTTCGATGGTCGACGCATTTCATCACCCTCCCGAACGTTCCCTCCCCCAAAGTGCTGACGATCTCATCTGCAACACCACATGAGAGACGGGGAGAAGAGGGGCAAGCGGGGCAGAAGAAGAAGAAGAGGGGCATTAGAGGGCCTGAAGCGACGGCGTGAAGACAGACAGGCGCCATCCCTGCTTGAAGACCGCTGCCTACTGGTTCTAAAACGTTCTGATCCGAAAAACTTATCAGTGCAGCCAATAAAAGAGGCAAATGGGACTAATTTGGATCCCTGTGTGGCTCTGAGGAAGTCTGAACCTAAATGAGTTCAAATGTGTGATGGAAACTTTACATGGAGTGTATGTGCGCGTCTAACGGTGTGAATGTCCTGCAAACATCAGACAGCTGATCTGATAAGGAGAAGCTCTGAGCTTCACAACTAAAACTAGAAGTTTAGGGAACCTGTGAAACGGAAATGCTCCACAGCATAAGTGGGGGGAAAGAAAATAATCAGCTAGAGCGAAGAGCATTCTAGCGAGGCATCATCATCATCATCATCATCATCATCAGGCACGCCCGTGTCGTGTAAATGCTCTATGCTGTAATACTCATATGGAGAAGGGTTACGATAGAGTAGTGGCAGTGAGTACATCTCTCTTGCAGGACGTCCCCACTCCGACAGATCAGGTGCCCTTCCTCGTCGTCCCTCACACTCAGTGCCCGCGTCCGGCTGTTGCTCCGCTGTTTTCACACCCAGACCGCCATCAGCAGGTCACAACACGACCGTGGGGGGGACGCGGGGGTTCAGTGGCCGCCGCGGCATCGGGCGGCACAGGTGGATGAGGAGGGAGGAGGAGGGTGGCGGTGGTGGTAGTAGTAGGTGGGTTTCGTGGTCATGGGGCGATTCACGCATGACAGCACGTGAAGGAAATATATAACGATATAGTGCAAGGAAAGGAAAACATCACTGGTTGTCCTCTGCTCCTCTCCCCCCTTTCCCTTCAAAACCATGACTGCTCACAAACAAAGAAGCATCTGGCATCTCAAACCAACAAAAACAGGCATTTATCCAAACAAAAACTTTTCAGACTGGAAGAAAACAGTTACTGAATGAGTCCTGCTCAAGCAGAATGAACTGCATCCATTTTAGCCTCATTTAACTACCGTCAAGGAGTGGTTTAAAATAGAAAACAGAGGAAATACAGATAAAAAAGGCCAATTTCATGATGCTGTTAAAAGAACATTTTCAGTTTTTCTTTGCAACTTTTGTCCACCTCTTAAAAACAAACATGGATCACAAAGTAATGTCAGAAGTTTAGAAATATCTCAAATTTAAAGAATAATTAAAACGTTGTTGCAAAAAAAAAAAAAATGAAAATGCCCTGATAACCGCAAAACAATACAACAAAATCAAATCATAAAATATACTACTTACCAATTCCACAAGCTGTAAAAAAGAATGGTTAGAGAAAGAGATAGAGCAAAGGAGGAGACCAGAGGCTGAAGAGGAGAAGAGGAGGAAAGCGTTAAAGCGTCGTCTCAGACGTGGTCGTACTCACCGAGGAGGATTGGCTATAGGACCTGGTTTTACGCCGCCTTCGTTTGTGCTTACGCCTGCTGCCTTTTCTCTGGTAGGACCGCTCCCGCTCTTTCTCTCGGCCGCGCCGGTAGTCGTACAGGTTCGGAGAGAATTCCCGTGGATAATAGCTCTCGGCCGCACCGTGGGGCTCCCGGTCCCGGTCTTGATCTCGGTTTGGGTCGAGGCGTCTGTATCCTTCACAGTATCGTCGGTCGTACGGTCGGTGCTCCATGGAGCGATTGTCGTAGCTGCGACTGTACAAGAAGGTGAGAAAAAACAAAAACTCAGATTCTTTTTAATTTTTTGCAAAAAACGAACAACAATGGCAGCTCTAGACCAACCTTCTGGTTCTCCCATAGCTTCCGTTGGGTCTGTGTCCCCGCCCCCTTCTGTCACGCTCCCGGTCACTGCTGGACGAGTAGGTGGGTGATCTTCTGTACCGTTGTCTCCGTCCTCGGTCTCTGTAGCGGTCTGGGTAGCTGGTTCGACTGTCTCTGTCAGAAGACGAATACCGTCTTGTGTAAGGCATCTGCAAGAATGAGAAGAACGAAACACATAAATGCACAGAAAAAACAACATCTTCACAAAACACTTTTCTATTTTTCAAGTAGGGCTGCCACAAACGATTATCACTGATTACCTTTTTCAATTAGTCGACTAATCGGGTCATGCGCAAAGGGGATGTAAAACACATCTTAACCATCATTAGCTTTAAACTAACTAAAAACTAGATATATAGCATTACTAGTGTTAACGCTAGTGTGAATGCTGTAAGCTGAATGTGGCCACTAAAGACGCTAGAGCAGCTGAAAATGCTGAAGCTGAAAGCTTGCTAACATATTAGCTAAATGCCAAATTAGCCAATATATTGGAAACATGTCTAAATTAGCCAAAAATAGCTAGCATAATGCTAAAATGTTAGCTTAACTACAAATTAGCTAAAAAAAAACTGGAAATATGTCCAAGTTAGCCAAAAACAGCTAGCATAATGCTAAAAACAAAAGGTAAACTGAAATATAACACTGAAAGTGTGATTGAGTTCTTACATGCTGAAAAATGTACAGAAAGGAGCAGGAGAATCACTATAGTGTGAATGCTGATTAAGCAATCACACTATACAACAATAAAGATGATAGTTTGTTCATCCTTTAATGAATCGTGCAGCTTCTGTCCATTAGTTTCTGGGAATAAAACCTGATTTAATCAAATGAGGTTTTAAGGAACTCTTTTTCTAAAAGATATTGTTTTGGTCTCACTGACTCAAATATAAAAAAGTAAATTTTTTGGTGCTGAACGCTCACAATTCAACTTTGTTCAACTTTACTGCACTCTGACTCTATATAATATGAAGTAACGACTAATTTAATAGTCACCGATTAGTCGACTGATCGTGGCAGCCCTATTTTCTAGTCATTTTAAGACATCTGCTCCTGGATTGTGGGAACAGATGAATAATTAGAGTAATAGCTTCATGAGGAATCCCAAAAATGCAGTTTAACTGGAGTGTAACGAGTTGGAACAGCTTCCTTTGAAGGGGTTGCATTGAGACCATAAAGATATGTCTCCGAGACCCCGGAGGAGTGAGACTGCAAACTAGAGGTGTAACAGATAAGTACGAATACCTAGTCACGGTTTGGACCACAGGTGTACGCCGGATCAAAACTTTATCATTTAAGATTTAATTTGGTCATTGGGGGTGGGGAGTCCAAGGGGGGAAAAAATGGATATTATGCCTTCTTTACTGTCAGTTTCTGTAGATTTGGTCCCAAAACATGTAAATGTAATTAGACACTACATGTTTTTACATTTCTGTTTATGTTCAAAGATGTGTGAGTGTGTATTTATGCCTTGAAGTACCATATATATGTTTTCTCAAATATATATGTTTCAAAGCTTTAAAAAACTTTTACTCATCTGAAAAATGATCTGAACTGAGAGTTTTGTGATCCGTTACACCCCTACTGCAAACCCCATTGGACTAAGAATGCAACCACAGAAGAGTGAGACTGTAAACCCCAGAGGAGTGAGACTGTAAACCCCAGAGGAGTGAGACTGTAACCCCAGAGGAGTGAGACTGTAACCCCAGAGGAGTGAGACTGTAACCCCAGAAGAGTGAGACTGTAACCCCAGAAGAGTGAGACTGTAACCCCAGAGGAGTGGGACTGTAACCCCTGAGGAGTGGGACTGTCAACCCCAGAGGAGTGGGACTGTCAACCCAGAGGAGTGAGACTGTAACCCCAGAAGAGTGAGACTGTAACCCCAGAAGAGTGAGACTGTAAACCCCAGAGGAGTGAGACTGTAACCCCAGAGGAGTGGGACTGTAAACCCAGAAGAGTGAGACTGTAAACCCAGAAGAGTGAGACTGTAACCCCAGAAGAGTGAGACTGCAACCCCAGAGGAGCGAGACTGCGACCCCGGAGAAGGGAATACTGCAACCCCGCGGCACCGCCTCCTTCCACTCCGAGCAACCCCACTATAACAGACTATTATCGATGTTAGAAAGCCGGTTAAACCACCTCATAAAACACACCGGTCCATCCTAAAGATCCGCACATTATTAGAATAATGTGATCTGTGCCCGCATTTGAACAGCATTTCCATCATGTTAGAACATTTGCTAATCAAAGCTTCTTCTGTAAGACGACAAAATCCTTTGATGTTCGTGAAACAGCGATTACATTTATTACTTTTAAAAACGTTAAGATCGACTTAAGTAACCGCTGCGCTCAAACATGGTGTTAAATGACACTAAAAAACAGCGCTCGATAGAAATTCAGGAGATCGATGTTTAGCTGTAAGCTAATGCTAACGCTAGCATCTTGCTAATGTAAATAACTAGACCGCCATCTTAGCTTAGCTGGATGTATTGGCTCCAAAACAGCAAGCTAATGTAGAAACTGCCGTCAAACTTGTGAATAAGGACATGAAAGAACAACAGAAAAAGATTTACCGTTTTAGCAGCGAGCCCCGTGCGTTTATCCCATAAAAAATCCGTGGTGGCGATGCTATTTCTCGGCTAAATTCTTGCTAGCCTGGCGCTCCGTTGGTCTTGTCCGCCTGAGGCCCGCAGGTTCTGCTTCAAGCTGCTGCCGCTGGCCCCGCCTCCTCTGGCTCCGCCTCCTCCGCGCGCGAGGACGAGGACGTCTCCTCTTTCAGAAATACTTCAACTACATTTCAGGGAACTGTGGCCCACCGAGTCCTTTCTAATCTGAGATTAACTCCCACTGCGATCCCAAATGGGGATTTGGATTAACTTTACAGGTAAGAAAGTTCGCAGTAAAATTCAATTCAATAGAAAACAAATAGTCCTACATTTAAATTGATTATCGTTTTTTTATTACTGAAATACATTTGTATCTTGATGTAGTATCTAATGGGTTTCACATTTGACTACAGTTTTTTTACTCATATTTTATTATTTATTTTTGCTAGCCTTTTATTTCTGCTACACAAAAATAAACAAAATAATAAAAAAAATATTTAATGAACTTTAAAAGCCCAAACGAATTTTGTTCTAAGGTTTACTGAGTTAAAATTTGATTTAATCAAATCCATGGATCAAATTTCTAAGTAATTTATTTTTTCCAGGCAAAAAAAAAACATCATGAAGTAAGATATAAAATAAGAATGAATCGTTTTAATCAAATAAAGTTTCATCTCTGCTCAGTTTTTATTTGTATATAGACTGTTTTCCAACTAAATTGGTTTAAAAATAAATACAATTAAAGAATATGTTTAGCTTAAATCAAATCATGAATCGATTTGAAAAGTTTTCTATTAAAATCAAAATGAGTTTTCATTAATAGAATAAAAAAATAATTAAATATTTTACAATGTATTCTTTGTTTTGGTAAAAACAAATCAATTATAGACCAGAAACTTTTATAAATAATTCTAATAAGAACGGCTGGTTTACTATTAACAGAACATTTCAAATTTCAAAATATGAAATTATTATAGCAAATCCAGAGAGAATTGCAGATACTTTTAGATAATAATTGTACAATATTAGAATGTATTCTTCATATTTATGAATTTTCATTGATCAACAGCTGATGTTTTCCTTATAATCACATTTGTGGCAAAACATAAAAAAGTAACAAGCATAAAAATACAGAAGGTTTATTAAAACTAAAATCTACATTACAATAAACATTCCGTTTTTACAAATGCACAAAAAAAAAAAATGCTTTGGTGGTTTCCAGCTACTTGGATGTCCACAGTGTAATACTTAAGAAGCAGGTTTTTCTTCAAGAGACTAAAAAAACTGAAGAAACGTCCCGTAGACCAGAGGAACGCCATCAAACAGGTCAAAAGGAAGTTCCTCATTCCGTCCTTTCACAATAAATGTCCTCCTTCAGAAACTTATTTTATTAAATAACTTCACAGGCAGATTCTCATGGAAACAGTTCATTTCAGGTCAAGCGTTCACTTCTCGTCTTTGCCCTCTTTGGGCAGCAACCAGCCCCTCAGCTTCAGAATGTTTTCTATTCGTAAGGAGCCTCTGAAGATCCACTCCGTGTGCTGGTCACTCTGGGAGAGACGACAACCACAAACGCTCACAAAAAGACAAACGCACTAAAGTACCAACTTAAGGAGGAGGTCCTAACCTGGAAAACGACTTTTATCAAGCTGCTGTCGACGAGCAGAACCTCACAGTTCTGCATGGTTCCCTGACGCTCCACCTTCAGGACCTGCCCCTCTTTGTACCGGCTCTGGGGGGGGTACGGCCACTCCTTCAGGTACTGCTTTATGAAAGACCGGTGCCTGTCATCCTGGATGTCCTCCAAGGGGTCTTTCACTGTCACGGGAACGGGACAATAAAGTTTTTTTATTGATGTTATGTAGGGATGCCACGATTAGTCAACTAATCTACGACTAATCGACTATTAAAATAGTCAACGACTAATTTAATAGTCGATTAGTCGTTACTTTATATTATATGGAGTCAGAGTGTAGTAAAGTTGAAAGTTATAATAAATTCTGATAGCTTTTTGGACTATTTTGGCAATTATTGAAGTCTTTTAAGCTATTTTGGCTAACTTAAGATTTATTTATTTATAGTTTTTTTAGGCTAATATTTCAGCTACATGCTAGCTGTTTTGGCTAATTTATGTTTTTTCATTTTTTTTAGGCTAATTTGGAGTTGAGCTAATATTTCCGCTGCCTTCTTCAGCTATCAACACCAGCATCTTCAGCGGCCAAATCCATCTTCCAGCATTCACACTGGCATTATCACAGGTAATGATATATATCTGGTTCATGATTATGGTAAAAAGTTACAGTTTTCAAGTTTTAGAAATGTAGTATTAGAGTGTTGAATAAATGTTTATCCAGTTCAGCCCGCGAACTCAGGTCTGTTTTGGATTTTGGCCTCTTATGTGATCGAGTTCGAGACTCCTGATCTAAATAAATATCTGAATATTTTTTTGTGAAAATGAAAACATTTTAAACGTACATTGTCTGCACACGATGTGCAGTAAAGGCAATCCGACATAAACCGCTGCACCGTCGTCAGTGAAAACCAGGAATCTAAAAGATGAAAACATTCCTTAAAAAACATTCACATCTCAAAACAAATTATATTTATGTGCTATAGAATAATAAAGTGTTATCGATAAAAACGCACACCTCATTCGATTCTTTCTGGAGGGGATCTCACCGAGGATCCCTGGGAGGTATTCCTCGCCTCGGTGGACCACCACGCGGGTGCCGATGTCCAGCTGGTCGACCTTTGCCCGGGATTCATAGGCGATGTGGTGACCAGACACCAGGCTCTTCCCCTTTTTGTCAAAATTGATCTTGTATTTCACCCTGCCGTCACCTGCAACAGGAAAACAAAATACCAACGAGGACGGATGGATGACCTGAGATCATGCTCGTGAGAATGCTTCTTGCTGAATGTTTTTCACTGAAGATGCTGAAGCCATTGACTTAACTCAGGAATGTCCTGAACGTGCTGAGCGTTTTGATACCAGACCTGCATAAGTTTCAAAGATTTTGAAAAATTAAAAAATTAAAAAATATGTAAAAGGTGGAATACGGAAAGTAAAAGCATGAATGTCCCAAACGATTTAATACAAATCTTTCATAATTTGAAGAAAGTGCAACAAAAAAAATTCAAGAACTTCTTGAAAAATCACAAAAATTACATAAAATTTTAAAATGCGTGAAAGAAATGAATACCAAAAGTACAAGCAGGAATGTTCTTAACGTGCTGAGCGTTTTGATACCAAACTTGCAGAAGTTTCAAAGACTTTTAAGTTATGAGAAAAAGACCGCAAAAATTACTAAAAATTAAAAAATTCCTCAAAGGTATGAATACCGAAAGTACAAGCATGAAAGTCCAGAACGTTTTGATACCAGACTTGCACAAGTTTCAAAGATTTTGAAGAATTGCAAAAATTGTGAAAAATTCTAAATGCGTAGAAGGTGGAATACGAAAAGTAAAAGCCTGAATGTCATAAATGATTTAATACAATCTTTCATAATTTGCAGAAAGTACAAAAAAAATATTTAAAGAACTTTATGTAAATTATGTAAAATTTTAAAATGCGTAAAAGAAATAAATACCAAAAGTACAAGCAGGAATGTTCTGAACACACTGAACATTTTTATGTCAAACTTGCTGAATTTTCAAAGTGAACAAAAATTTAAAATCTTTGTGAAAAAATATCAGAAAAATTGCAAAAAAAATGTAAGCGAAAAAATATGAATATCAAAGGTACAAGCAGAAATGTCCAGAACATGCTAAATATTTTGATACGAGGCTTGTTTAATTAGCAGAAAATGCTAAAAAGAATTTGAAAAACTTCTTGAAAAATTGTGTAGAATTTTAAAATGTAAACAGAGAACTCTCAGCAATAGGGGACAATGTTCAGGTTTTGAACTTCTGCTGCTCTGCAGGAACTATGTTCTAGAAAACAACTCAGGTTTGGAAATTTTGGCTAAAACATCATAATCAAAAGACCATCGGTAACAATTTGAAAACAGATCAAAAGATATTTGGAGCGGTTCAAGAAAACCTCGTGGGAGTCAGACGTCCTGCAGGGAGGAACAGGGAGGACACAACAGGGAGGAACATCCACAGTGAGCCCAAATAACCCGCTCAGCCGGATTTATCATCTTTCTTAGATGTTTATCAGTTTATCTTTTTAAACTCCCGTTCCTCTGTCCTCCATTTTGGATTATTGTTGGTTAGTTTGAGTCCTCATTTTCACTATTACCAAGCGCTTGTTGGATTCATGTTTTTGAACAGTCGTCCAACATTTAAATAAGAATCTAAAAACATAAAACACAGTTTCCGCTCTTACCCTTGGTCACTAACTCTATAATTTTTCCCAGCTTCCACTGCAGCTCCGTCTTTCTCGCTATGACTCTCATGTTTGGCGCCGGCTCCTCCAGCGGCGTCTTGGCTGGAGCCTTGGTTCCTGCAGAGGTCACTCCTGCCGTCCAGAAGAACACAGTTCAGAGCGAATCAGAGCGAATCAGAAGGAATCAGAAGGAATCGGGTCTCTCTGAGGCTAACGTCACATTTAAGGACTGGGGGAGGTCAGAGAAAAACCAGAAGTCAGGAAAGGCTGCAGGACATCTAAACTTTAAATGCATGTTAGATTATTATTTTTTATGGAACAAACTCTGGAAAAATATCAAAAAACACTTAGAAAATAAAAAAAAAAATCTCCATCTGAAGTGATTTGTAGTTTTTTTTTTAACCTCTTTTTTATTTTGTTTTTCTTTTCAGCAAAAAAAAAAAATGTAAGAAGTTTTGTTGTTTTATGTCTTTAAGGGTAAAAGCCATTGACAGTATATAGAGATGGACAGAGCATCTGTGACATCACCCATAGAAAATGCCTCACTATCAGTTCCAACAACATGAAGTCAATTCAGACGCCATTTTTCTGGGATACGGATGCCGCCATGTTGGAACCAGACAACTCATTCTCACTATTAACAACACGTATCGTTCAGCCCGTCTCTGCGTCACTTTTTAACCAGTTCTGGAGTTACCCAACTCGTCTTTTATTGAGGTGTTGACCGTTTCCATTAAATCAGGGGTCCTCAACCTCCAGGATACAAACCGGTACCGGTCCACAGACAGGGAGAAAATGAATACGCTAATCAGGGTCCCCAACCCTCGGGACGCAGGACGCTAACCTAACCCAGAACTGGTTCTGCATCTGCTAACTGGTCCGGTGCCGCTCTGAGGGTTGGGGACCCCCGATTTAATGGGAACAGCACGCGCATTAAAAAGCTGGGGACACCCAAAACGACAAAGAGGGGCGTAGAGGGGCCCGGACCAAAAAGCTTTTTGGACTATTTTGGCATTTACTGAGATTTTTTAGGCTGTTTTGAAGTTTAGCTAATATTTTAGCTACATGCTAGCTGTTTTGGCTTTTTTGTATTTTAGGCTATGTTGGAGTTAAGCTAGTATTTCAGCTACATGCTAGCTGTTTTGGCTAATTTAGGCTTTTTCAAAAGTTTTTTTAGGCTATTTTCTAACTAGGTTTTTCAGCTACATGCTAGTGGTTTTGTCCAACCTAAGTTTCTTTTTTTTGAGAGTGAGAATGTGTAGCCAGACGACTTTAGTGAGCTGTGATTGGTCCGTTATCCTTTCCATAGCAACCACTCTCGCTGATCAGGAGTGTGCTTGTTGAAAGGCCACACCCCTTCCACCGAGAGTGGCTCGGGAGAATGTGTCAATCAAACGTTGGAGGTGGGGCTAGTGGACACCACATGCTTTAACTGAGATATCTGATTGGTTTGTTTATAACTGAAATAACTTGCGATAAAGAAAAAATATAATTAAAAAAAGCAATCAGAACAAGAATGGTTGTTCTGACCAATGGAATAATCAAGTCAGGGGTGTCAAACATCGCTGGCTCATTTAATCTGACCCAGTCATGAAAAGTACAAAACATAAGGATGTTAAAAAAAAGAACAAGTTTCTAGCCCATTCTTTTAGCTAGTTATGGTTCTTAAAGGAAATGGACGCAATGCAGAATTCGGCCACTAGGGGCAGCAAAGGAAAATAAATACGACATACAATGCAGTTTGATTTCCTGCTAGCCTCTCCACTGTTAAGGTGCTAAAAAATGATCAGATGTGACACCTTAATTACCAAAATGCTGATGTAAAAAAGATAACAATAGCTCTATTAATAATATTATTCAGTGATTAGGATAATAGGTTGAACCGTTACCGCTCTTGTTTGCCGCCTGCTCCTTCATTTTCTCCTCTCCTCCTGCCAGCGTCTTCTCCGCGCTCGCCGCCGGTTTCATGGCGTTTTCCGGTTTGGACGGAGGTGCTGCTGTTTTAGCCGTCTCCGGCCGGCGTTGTTTCTTGGCGCTGCTCTCAGCATCGGTGCTGAGGCCGACTCTGGATGACGAGCTCTTCCGAACATCCCTGCTGGCGCTCTCTGGACTCCGGCCCGCCGGTCTGGAGGTTCCGGTCTTATCAACCGCATCTGTTCGGTTTCTTTGCCCGGTTCCCTCCTTCAGTTTCTGGTTCCTATGATGGAGTTTTCTCTTCTTCCGAGTTATAGAATCGGTGACGGGAGAGTCCTCCTCCGACTCCCGGTCACGTTCCCCGTTCTGAAGCGCCGACAGATTCTGAGTCTGAACAAACTTGACGAGCTCCGACCTGCTCAGCCTCCTTAGAACAACAACGGCCTTTTTGCCTGGAATGACGGGACGTTTTGGATCATCAGATGTGTTTTGAGTTTTCGGTGAATGAGGGGTTTGACCTCCAGGAGGCGAAACATTCTCTGAGCAAACGGACGACGGAGGAGTGACTCCTAAAAAAGGAAAAAAGTTGATTTTATCATCAGCTTATAAAACAGAACGTCACTATAACGAGCTAAACACAGTTTCCCACCATCACCTGGAGGTTTGTTCCCTTCACTGGAATCCGAATCCTCGTAGTCCCATCCAAGTCCAGCATACAGCTCCGTCACTATGTTCTCACAGGCCGTTAGAGACCTGAAGGACAGCAATATTCAGAATTTTAAACCATTAACTGCAGAGTTTTCTGCTTCAGAATTTTTAGCTATCAATTTCAGCATCTTCAGCTATCAGCTGCCAAATTCAGCTTCCAGCATTCACGCTAGCATCATTGCAGGTAATGCTACATATCTAGTATCTAATATTTCAGCTACATGCTAGCTGTTTTGACTAGTTGTGCTTTTTTCAGGTATTTAGTCTATTTCGAAGTTAAGCTGTTTTTTCAGCGACATGCTAGCGGTTTTGGCTAACTTAAGTTTATTTTTTTATTTTTTTTTTAAGTCTAATTTGGCATTTAACTTACATTTTATCTGGATATCAGCTTCAGTGATTTCAGCTATCACTTTCAGCATTTTTAACTATCAATTTCAGCATCTTCAGCAGCCAAATTCAGCTTCCAGCATTCACATTAACATTATCACAGGTAATGCTATATATCTAGCTCATAATTATGTTAAAAGTTACGGTTTTAAAGTTTTAAAAATGTAGTTTTAGAGTGTTCTATAAATGTCTTGCTTGACCTTTGACCTCAGGGGTGTTTAGGATTTTGGCCCCTCGTGTGATTGACTTCCACACTCCCGCCTTGACGGACCGATGGAGTCGCATCCTAGAGAAGACTCACCTGCAGAGCTGCAGCATCTGGATGCTCTGGTTCTGCCTCTTTTCCAGCAGACGGTGAAGCTCGTAGTATTTCTGCAGGACCGTTGGAGGAATCAGCTCCGCCTTCCCTACCTGGACTCTGATCCACGTCTGGAGATCCTCTTCATCCATACTCATCTCATCACCCTCCATGATCCAACACGAAAAGTGTCAAAAACAAACACGTTCTCTTTGGAGAGGGGGGGTCCTAATTTAGCATCTTATGAGATGCGATAAAGTCCGTCTGTCGGCTTGGAAAAGAGGAAGACAGACGTTCAGAATCTGAAAGCAAAGATAGAGATGATAAAACAAGAGTTACAAATAAACTTTATTTTTCATCTGCCAACAGTTTTAGGGTTAAAGGTTTGTTTTTTCCTCATACAAATTTAAAAATTACGTATTTTTCTACATTTTTAGATTTATTTCAAGTCTTTTTGTTCAAATTTACAACTTTATTTATCAAACTTTCAATAATTCCTTCAAGTTTAACTGTAAACTTTTGAGTTTGAAACTGTTTTCAACGTTTTTTCAAGTTTAACTTCCATCCATCATCTTCTTCCTTTCATCCGGACCGGGTCGCGGGCGCAGCAGTCCGAGCAAAGACCCCCAGACTTCCCTCTCCCCGACCACTTCCTCCAGCTCCTCTGGACCCCGAGGCGTTCCCAGGCCAGGAGAGAAACAGTCTCTCCAGCGTGTCCTGGGTCTTCCCGCTTGTATTTTTTAATGTACAAATTTATTTCAAAAATTTTAATTACTTTCAAGTTTACTATTAATATTTTCAAGATTGCATGTGTTTACAAATGTTCTTTTTTAAAAATATTTATTTCGACTTTAAGATGTTTTTCAATGTACAATTTTATTTTTATAGAAAATTTAAATGTTTCTTTTAAGTTTACAACGTGAACTTTCAAGGAAAAAACAGTTTCCTAATTTTCCCTTTTTCCTCTTCAAGTAATGTATATATATATATATATATATATATATATATATATATATATATATATATTTCAATTGTTAAATTGAATTTTTCACGTTTTAAACAATGTTTACCATCAAATTTAAAACTGTTCTCAGTTTTTTTTTCTTCAAATTTTCAATATTTCTTTTAGGCTTTTTCCTCAAGCTAACAATCTTAACTTATAAATTGGAACCTTTTTTCATTTTTCAATTTTTTATATTTCTTTCAAGTTTTATACCTTTATTTTTTTCTAATGTATTTATTTATTTTTATCTCAATAATCCCCTGAAGTTTAAAATTTGTACTTTCAAGTTAAAATCATTTCATTTTTTCTCTAACATTTTTTGTATCACTTTCAAGTTTAATTATATACTTTTTAATTGTATTTTTCAGCATTTCAGTAATTCCATGAAGTTTACAATGTGAACTTTGTAGTTTAAGACCGAATATGTAAACTATATCAAGAATTATACCTTTGTTAAATGTTAGATTAGATCAGATTAGAAATGGTTTATTTATTTTAAGTCATCCGATCTTGACTGATGCAGCTGCAGTCCAATCATCAGGTTTACATCCATACAAAGATATATTACAGACACAGGATAACTAGACATCAAATGATAGATCGCTTTTAAGGGAGAGGGTGGAAACGAACTTGTATAATCCCACTCCGGCTCCACCTTAACATTTTCTTTACATTAATTATTATCCAGTTTACAGTTTATAATCAGATATTGATACTTTACCACGCAGATCATTACGAATTCTTAAAATACATATGCAGATTAGTGCTGGGCGATAGAAAAGTGTCTATTGTGTCATTTCTCTTTTATCGTTTTTATTTATTTTAGTATATTGCTGAACCTTTGTGCAAACATGAAAAGAAACTTGGTTGTGCACTTTGATTTTTTTTCTCATTTGTGACTATTAATAAATCTACCAAAGTAAGTAATTTTTAAAGTATATTTTCCGTTATTCTCTGAATAACGGAAAATATACTTGATTGTGGCATAACATATATATCGTTACAATAATAAATATTTTTTATTGTGATATACATATATATATATTTCAATTTTGCCCAGCTCTAATGCAGATTTTTTTAATTAGAAAAATCCCTAGTATTAAAATATATAAATGTTCTGTAGTGATGTGTTTGTTCATAAATAAATAAAAAGTTTGTCAACAAGGTGGCTAGCATCAGCTCTTTCCGGTGCGTTAGCATCTGGATCGTCGATGTCCTTCATAAGATGCCAACATCTTCAATCCCTTCTTCCGAATTGAAGCCCCTTTTCACAAAGTAAGCCTTAAAATAGTTTTAGCCGTCGCCAATCAAACACTTTCTCCAACGTTAAAGTTACATCTCCCTGAGATCTCACCTGTAGCTTCTTACCTGGTCAGTACGTGCAGTACGTGACGCTTTAGCGCCCGAAAACCCGTCGGTTATCTCCTGATGTGTCTGTTTAAAGTTCCGTGGGTCTCCTTTATGTGGTGACACTCCACTCAAAAACAAACAGACCCCTTCATGTTTACGTTATCTTCCCCTAAAAACACAAAAGTTAACCGACGAAATTATGGTTTACTTGCTAAATAAAAAACTTATTCTAAAAAGTGGGAGAGTTCCGAAGAAGTAAAATCCACAACAAAGAGCCATAAATTTGAACATCAACGGCTGATGAGCGACACTCTGCAGGCTGCAGCCAGGGGGCGGGGCTTCTCGCAGGCTCTCTCGTTTGAGTTGATAAGCTGCAGGTAAACCGACCGGTTGTCGCCCCCTTCTGGACGGGAGTGTCATTACAAGTGTTTCTACTGAGCTCTGTCTTAATTTCAAAAACTTACTTAAAAATACAAATATTTTAAAAATAAGTGCCACTGGGCAAAAATAAAAAAACAGGAAAAAGTAACATTGCTGTTTGTCATTAATCTATACATGCCAGATGATTCTAGTTTTAAACCACAGATATTTCAATAAAAGACCACATTCCTCAATAGCAGCTTTTAGGTAAATAAACCCAAATGTTCCGTTCCATCCCGTTTATTCACACGTTTCAGCTCCGCCTTCCTTTTTCGATCTGTTTAGTTGTACAATATTGCATGTTATTCATAAGCTTTTTTTTTCTTTTTTTGCAATAGAAACAAACTACTGTACAGCTTTATCATATGTAAGCTTTATCCATACTTGAACAGAAATGACATTTAAATATTTCAAACAAAATTTAAAACGAATACCAAATAAATTTTTCATACTCATGGAAGCTTGAAACAGAAAGTTACGTTATTAAAAGTGCCATATAAATAAAAATAATCAGATTATACAAAAGCAAATTATTTCCATTTAAATATAAAGTAATCCATCCGTCATCCAAACCTGCTAAATCTCTTTCAGGTTGTTGCTGGAGCCTATCCCAGCCATTGTTGCATGGAGGTGTGGCTCACCCAGCATGTCACCAGTCGAGTTTGACCAAAAAACACATTTTAGGAAAAGAAAAGAAAAGTACGACTACAAGCGGCTGGGCGCTCCCTTAGAGATAGGGTGAGGAGCTCAGTCACCCGGAGAGAGCTCGGAGTAGAGCCGCTTCTCCTCCACATCCAGTTGAGGTGGCTCGGGCATCTGATCCGGATGCCTCCTGGACGCCTCCCTGGAGAGGTGTTCCGGGGATGTCCCACAGGGCGGAGGCCCCGGGGAAGACCCAGGACACGCTGGAGAGACTATGTTTCTTGGCTGGCCTGGGAACGCCTCGGGGTCCCCCAGAGGAGCTGGAGGAAGTGGCCGGGGAGAGGGAAGTCTGGGAATGTTTGATTAGACTGCTGTCCCCACAACCCGGTCCGGATGAAGCGGAAGAAGATGGATGGATGTAAAATAAAAGTTCAAAAAGGTGCAAAGACAACAGCGGAGCTGTAAAGGAACCAATAAATTAACACGGCCTCTTCATTGGGGGCGGGGCTACAATTACTGAAATCTTTGAGTTGACAGACTAAATATTTGAAATTATTGTTCATGTTTTCTTTTTTTTTTTTCAATCAGAGTCAGAGGAATTATTATCGTCTTCCTTCCATCGTGGTTCTAAAAGTGCAAAGTGTTGGAGTCTCATGGAGCCTCTGTAGATCCACTCTCTGCGCTGGCTTTCCTGAAACAAAGAAAATGTTTAAAAAAATTAATAAATAAACTAACAAATAAAGAATAATGATCAAATATTTCAGACTTAAACTAAAATCAGAATGTTTTCCTAATGTTCATAACAATCTTTTGATTTCTTTTAGTTTTATATTTCTTACTTGTTTAAAGTTTTTATTTGCTGACAACAATCATAAAATGTTGATTCTAACTTTGCCAAAGTTCTGTTTGGAAAACCCCCATAAGTTTCAAAAATCTGAATGAATTGACATGTTTTTTTCCTTTATTATTAAACAAAATAGGTGAAGAATAATGTAACGACACGAGCATTTTTACTTCATCCTGGTGACATGAAACATAACAAACTAAACACAAAAAAAGAACACTACCAACCTGAAAAACGACCTGAACCAAGCTGCAGTCCACGGCCGCCACCTCGCACCTCTGCATCACACCGTTCAGCTCCACCGTGAAGTGCTGTCCGGGCGCGTACTTAAACGTGCGCGGATACGGCCAGTCTCTCAGGTACTGCTTCATGAAACATCTGTGAGCTCCGTCAGGAACGTCGTCCAAAACATCCTCCACTGTCACACAAACAGAGAGGTCACTTCAGGTCGTCGAACTTTCTACAAGAATGATTTAAAACGTCCAGAAAGCAGAACGAGGTTCACTGCATCTATGGAGGCTGCCCCACTTTCTTTGGTGATCGTTTTCTCCAGCCACTGTCATTATCACAAGAAAATGAAGGTGTTTTTTTTTTTTGTTTTTTTTTGTGATCCACTATCTCATTATCAACGGAAAACTAAATTAGTTTTTTCATGATAATGAGACAGTAAGTCTCATTATCATGAAAAAACTAATTTAGTTTTCTCGTAATTAAGAGATCCACTTTCTCATTATCTTGAAAGCAAACATGGTTTTCTCATGAAGAGATCCACTATCTCATTATCATGAAAATTCGAATTTAGTTTTCTCAGAATAACAAGATCCATCATCTCGTTATCATGATGAAAACGAATTTAACTTTCTAGGGATAATGAGATCCACCATCTCATTATCATGGAAAGAACAAATTTCGTTTTCCGTGAAAAGGGTATCTATTATCTCATATCAGGAACCAAACAAATCTAGTTTACTAGTGATAAAGAGATCCACTTTCTCGTTACCATGAAAAACATGAATTTTGTTTTCTTGTGATGAGATCCACTATCTCATTATGATGATAATGAGATAGTGGATCTCGTTATCATGAAAATGAGATCCACCATCACATAAAAATGAAATTTGTTTACTCATGATAATGAGGTAATAAACAATATACTGTTGCATCCCTCTCTTCCTTTCCCACACTGAGATGCTGAGGCTTCAGCTGTTTTGAGTCTTTTTATTTTGTGGTTAACAACTAAAAGATCAAAAGAAAACACTCCCCAAAAGTATTTTTTTATTTTATTTTTTAAATGTGTTTAGTAATGGATTGACGCTCCTCAAATGTCTAAGTTTCTTTTCATGCACTAGCCCCTTCCCTTTATTTCTCTAAAACCCTAAACGACAGATTGAATAACAGAACCCTGGTCCGCTGAGCATCTCTGCGTGGTGCGTTCACTGAGCTCCGAACATTAGCAAACCCAAACAACCTAACTCAGTCCACTACAATACTTTTTTCATTTTAATACAATCTGCAGAAAAAAAAGAAGTTTTTCAGAAAAAAATGTCGACACTATTAAATTAATAAACTATAACTGGATCAGTTCTTCTGGAGTTCAACATTTTCTCTGACAAACTGCTTTGTTTTGCATAAGAAACAAAGCAGTTTATCACAAGAAAATCGACTTCATTTTCTTGTGATAACGAGACAGTGGATTTCATTATCATGAGAAAACAGTTAAATAAGTGGGTCAGGCCGTTTTTGGCTTCTGAATTCATCTGTTAGCAAATTTTTTTTTTTTTTTTTAAAGGAAAGCAACCAACTTCAAATTTTCCTAAAAAGGAAAGCAAAAAAACAAACCACAAATTAAATAAAACTTAAATTGTAAACTATGAAATAAAATCACTTAAGTATTTTTTTAGCTATAGAGTAGAAAAATAGAACCTAAATGATAAAGAAACATCAGATTTCAGTCAACGTTTGATTTAGTATTAAATTAAAGTCGCAAACAGAAACCGCCCTCACTGGTCGATATGTTGCTACACGCCCCTCCCCCTCTGCTAGCCCTGTCAGAGCCGCATTATACAAAAAACTATTTTATCACAACAGCAGCTTTTGTGTTGGTGTTATCTCCATAGAAACCATTTTATTTTTTGGTCACCTGGAGGTGACAAACAGATCTATGTCATTTTTAGAAGAATTTGCAAAAGTAAATTTTTGGATTTCCTTAGCAACAGTGGGTTTTTTGCTAAGGAGGCCCACATTTCCTGTAAAGTCATATCGTATGTTACATTATTTTGTTCAGCTTGAGCGTTTATATATTCAAATTTCTCAACATTCCAGTGATAAATGTGTGAGCAACAGGGGAACACTGCTTTTAAGTGCTGGCAAAATTAGTTTAAAAATAAAAATCCCCCCCCCCCCCAAGTAGGTTCCCAAAGAGACAAGAGGAGTTAGGAAGCGATTGATTGAAATCCCAAGGAGGAGATAAAACTTATTTTTAGAAAATTCACGATGGCTGCTTCTTCTTGAGGTCAAAGATCAATGAAACTTTAGTTTGGTTGTAGACTTAAACTGGTGGCGTGTGTGAGGATTGATCAAACACATTTTAATTAGTTTTTGAGTTTGTGCCAGTGGTCAAAGGTGCAGAAAGAAAGAAAGAACTGTGAAAAGAATTTGGTCTCTCAGTCCAGGACATAAAAATGAAAAGTTTGAACTTACATGGTCTGCAGACCAAATGGAACAGCGGTAATCCCACGTACACCGCTGTGTGATCGTCTACGAAGACCAGGAACCTGAAACCAAACACAGGAAACCATCAGAGTCCAGCTTCCAGCTGTTCTGAAGGTTTTTTTTTCTCCAAACATGAACCTGAACTGGTTCCTTCTGCTGGGGAGCTCGGCCAGGATTCCCGGCCGGAACCGGAACTTGTTGTTTTGACAGCGCACCACCACGCGGGCGCCCACGCACAACTGCTCCACCTTCGGCCGGGAGTCGAAGGCGATGTGGTGTCCGGAGACCACGCACTTCCCTTTCTCTTCAAAGCTCACTCGGTATTTCAGTCGTCCATCCTCTGCATCAAACAAACAGCAGAACTCAGCAGGTGGTCCTCATGCTTCAAGGTCATGAAAACTAAAGGGAAAACGGCTGTGACTGCTTCAGAAAGGTTTATAAAACAAGGTTAAAAACCAGAGATTTCAGAAATCTTGGTATCTAAACGTTCAGCTCGTTGTACTTTTGGTATTTATAAACTTTATAGTTTTTTAAATATTGAGCAAAATATGTACATAAGAAATTAATGAGAAAGTCTTCAAATCCTCCAAAATCTTTGTGCATTTTGAAACTTTTGAACATCTGCAAACTTTTAGCTAAAGACACTATTCACACTTTGAAGTGTTTTAGCAACTACTGGGTACTAATTAGGAATTTAGCTTTATTTTAGCAACATGCTAATTGTTTTTGGCTAATTTAGACAAAATGCTAAAATATTGGCAAATTTGACATTTTTCAAATTTTTTGGACTAATTTGTAGTCATCTAATATTTTAGCATCATGCTAGCCGTTTTGGCTAATTTAGACATTTTACGAGTTTTTTAGGCTAATTTGGAGTTTAGCTAATATTTCTGCATTATGCTAGCTATTTTGGCTAATTTAGATATTTTCCAGTTTTTTAGATTGATTTGCAGTTTAGCTAATAGTTCAACAATATGCTAGTCGTTTTTGCAAAATTAAACATTTTTCCAGTATTTTTTGGGGGGCTAATTTGGCATTTAGGTGATATTTTAACAAGCTTTTGGCTGCAGCATTTTTAGCTAGCTATCAGTTTCAGCGTCTTTAACAGCCACATTCAGTTTACAGCAGAGGTGGGGACTCGAGTCACATGACTTGGACTCGAGTCAGACTCGAGTCATGAATTTGGCGACTTTAGACTCGACTTGGACTT
>NC_050522.1:26219399-26249863 GCF_002922805.2 Oryzias melastigma
GAAACACCTCTGAAGCGTCTACGGTTTTACCTTTCGTAATGATCTCCACGATCTTCCCTCGTTTCCATTTCAGAGGTCTCCTCCTGGCCAGGACCATCATGTCAACTTTGACGTCTTCTTTTGCCAGTTCCGAGTGAATCTTTGAAGCTTCTCGAGAACAGTGACCAAAAGCTGCAGGTAGACGGGAGATTATTTCTGCTGCCGTGGCAACAACAACATCAACACCATCCTGGAGAGTTTCGGCGCCGGCCTTACCGCTGCCGGACGCACAACCTCCAGACCCAGAAGCCTTCTGTTTGTGGTTGGGAACGGGGAAGTCCGAGTCGCTGGAGTCTTCCTCCGACGCCCATCCCATGTCCGAGCCCGAGCTGCTGAGGGACTCGTCTTCGCTGTAGAACTGCGGCGGCGTGGGCGGACGCAGAGCGCTGATCTTATAGTCGGGAAGCCGGGTCAGAACCACCACCGCCTCTTTGATGGAGTTCAGGGTGTTGCGGTCGTCCTCCCACTTTGAGGCCTTGCTGGGAGTTTCTTGCTTGAAGAGAACAGAGTCAGGTGAATTCTCTGAAAGAAAAATTATTTTTATTTAATTTCCATCGAGCAGCAGCTCCACGTCGACATTACTGATACCATCAGAACGCTGCTGCTGAGCAAACCGACATGTTGACATTTTTCACAAAAGTTCTAAATTCACCCATAAAAGGATTCAAAAAGAACCTTTTTGTGTTTAGCAAATTCAGATTTTAAAAACAAAGAAATGAAGGAGCTTCATTTAAAACTGTTCAGATTTGCAGAGACATAGAAAAAAATATATTTTTTTATATTTTTTTCTAGTCAAAACAATGTATCTCAGTTTATCATATCTGATAGTTGATCTTTACCTCCATCGTCTCCTTTTTTGACAGACTTTGTCTTTCTTTTGTTTTCTATGGACCTCCTGGACCTCTCAGGAGCTTTGGCCTCCAAATGCTCCACCTGCATACCTGCAGAAACACATTTACACCAAGAAAGGTTCATTTAAATATTATAAACATGTAAATTCACAACAGAGCAAAGACACAGCAGACGCAGACGCCCGACGTTCTGTGTGAAGCTGCAGACTCTGAGAGGCAGATAAGCTTCAGATAAAACAGAGAAGTCATTGTTTCTCATGGAAAAAGAGGATCCTTGTTTGTCACAATAATTCCAGAACAACAAAGTTTGGAAAACAGAAACTTTGAAGGTCAGAGGGTTTTTTTCTAGAAAAAAAATACATTTTTCTCCAAAATTCTTTATATTCTTTCACAAAAGTATGCATATGAAGAGTGATTATACTGGCATCATTTACAAGATTAAATAGATGTATAAAAAGAGAAATGTATCTCTTTTTTTTTTATTTTCTAATCAAGAAACAATTAAGCATCCAGACATATTTATGTCTTTTGTTTGTCTTTAGTGTTTTCAGTTTAGCAACACAAATAAAAAAAACAATAACAGGACTAATAACTGGTCATCATTAGAAAGATTGAAAATTTAAAACATTTTCAATATTGAATCTCTATCAATTCAAAGTAAAAAAAATAAAATGCCTGTAAGTTTGGCAAAAAAAGGGTCAATATAGTGCATTTCTGTATTATTCGGTCCATTAGTGAACACTTTCATCTGTTGAGTAAATAAATAAATGAAAGATCAAGAAATGTAAGTTAGGTCAAAGTTTCATTTCAATTTCTGGAACTATTTGATTTAAACCTAGAAGAACAAATGTTGCCACAGTTTATTTTCCTTTTCTCTAATTGATTTACCTTTAATTATGATAATTGCTGCAACTCAAAATGTCAAATGCCATTTTCTTTATCATTTTAATTAAGTTACAGATGAGAAGAAGAAAAAGCTGATAGCAGAATTGCCTTTTCACTTCATTTCAGACACAAGGAATGCAGATACATTGAGAAAATGAAAAAACATTTATAGTTTTGACTTCTATTTTGAGTCATAAACGCTTCAATTAACTTGAAAAGTCTACGATCAAATTCTTATTGGGTTCTTTAGGGTAAACATGACATTGAAAAAATGTTTTTACTTTATATTTTTAAATGAGTAAACATTTGGATGACTATTTTTATTCTTGTAGTTCGGAAATCTTACTTTGAAATAAAGAAACTTTATTTTAATTTCTGAAACCTTTTCCAGCCTCTGCATGTGTTTAAAGTGTTGTGAATTTTGACTCTGTTTTTTATTTTTAATTAACTTGTTTGAGGTTCCTTCGCTTTTTATTCCCTTTGAAATGAGTTAGCGTGGGTTCATTTCTCTGAGTTTTTGACTAGAATCTCTCAAATTTAACTTCAGATTATAATTAGATGAGAGAATTTCTAACTTTTTTTCTGACTTAATTTTCATTTTTAGGCTGTAATTTTGTCGCTAAAAGGTAGAATTTCCACTCAAAGCCGTGTGGAGATTTACATCCTTTATTCCTGCGTTGATTTAAATGTATTAATGTATTTACTTTTGAGGGGAAACGCTAACAGAACATGTTCTCGAGTGGAGATAAAAATTAAAAACCGCAGACGACGCAGCGATGAAGGTTCTTTAGCAAACAGAGTTACGTCACCGGAAACCGCCGCTTACCTGCTGCCGCGCTCCAACGATCCATGAACGAGAATGAAACCGAACAAATAAATAAACAAACAGAAAATGTTACGACTGACGGCTGATGGGATCATCTGTTCCGCAGATGTCTATCGACGTTGTTGTTCTCGGCTAAGCCCCGCCCTCTTTCTGCTTCTTCTTCGTGGTTTTTTAATGATCAACAACAAAACGGCGCCATTTTGTCCCCACGCGGCTGCTTGGAGTATTGCAATGAAATAGATCAAATGAACGCTTGTAAAGTGGTGTAAAATAAAAATAATAAAAAATAAATGTTTGATTAATATTCTTTTAAATAAAAAGAGAAAATCAGAGTAGTTTGTGTATTGTTATTGAACTGATTACCCTTGTAAAATCTAGTTTCCATTTTTTTGGTTACGTTTAAAGTGACATTTAAAATAATATTACATAAAGCCTTTTAATATTTTAAAAGTCATTTTTTGCTGTAATCTAAGTGGATTTGGGTGGGTTGGTCAAACTGGAGCTTACAGCTCTGTTTATCTTATTAAGTATACTTTAGAATAAATATAAGCAGTTTCTATAGTGGAGTGAAGAAAAAATACTAACTGAATACTTTTTCAGTCTAAATCGGAGCATATTAGAGTTAACTTCAAGTATACTGATTCACTTTTAGTGTACTTATCCTTTTGAATTAATAAAAAGTGATCAAAACAAATAGAAGTTAAATGTTTTACTCTTTAAACTGTAAATACATCCTTTAAACAAACCAGGAATTTGTTTATCTGAATTTTTTCATCTGCAAAGATTGTTATAAAACATTTTTAGAACAAATTTTACATCAAGATTAAATGCATTACACATAAAAAAGAGTAATATAGATTGTAAAATAACTTAATTTCAAACTTTTTGCTTTCTCGGTTTATGTGTCCATTAGCATAGCATTAAAATATTCTCGTCTTATTGGAATTATCTGGATTTACCTGGAAAAATTCTTAGTTTTTTTTTTTTAAACTTTGGTTTTGAACCAATATTTTCTAAATACACTGAATTAGATCGACAGTAAAACGTTCACTTAACATAAAATAGCTGTAGATTAAATATTTTCACCACATTAAAAAAATGAACCTCATTATGCAAATGTTTAAAGTATTTGACATAATTTTTCATTTGTAAATAACAATTCTGACCAGAATGTCCATTTTATGGAAGTGATGGATTTTTCGTGGTTGTTCCGTCTCCTCCTTTGGACACGCCCCCCAACGATGCTCCGACCTGACGCCCACAGCGTGGATGATCCCATAACTAGTTTGTCTTTAGAGACTTTGAACACTCTTTACGTTATTATCATGTAAACCACTTGTCCTTGAATGCCCTCTGACTCAGGTGATCTGCTCCTCCTCGTAGGTGGAGATGGAGATGGAACCGTAGGGATCCACCACCGTCTGGGCGCAGCGCACCACCGTGGCCAGCAGGAACAAACACAGGAGGCCTAAGAAGAAGAGAGCGAAGCCGAGGTCCACGTCCACCTCCAACTGCGGGGCGGGGTCAGGAACGCGGTCCATGAGGGTGATGGGGACTTTTCCTCATTTGTTCCTCGCAGTCACGTCAGGAACGACCGACTGAAAAGATACAGACACCTTCATGAAAGGAGCATAAGAGAGAAGTTATGATCAAGGAGGAGTCAAGACGCCATCGTTTACGGTTTCATTTCACTGAACCCAAGGACCAGAGATCACAATTCTTCTTCTTCCTTCAGAAACTCATTCATGGAATGGAAAAAATGACTCATGGGGCTCAAAAATAATATTTCTAATCCACAAAGTCTCCCTTGAAAAAGAGATCTAATCTCAATGGGATTTATTATAAATGTTAAATAAAAAAAACACACAAACCCAGAAGATATGGAAGTTTCGCCATTGTTATGGGAAGGTCACATGACCAAAGGTTTGGCGGCCATTTTATGGCAAAGTGTGAAATTCTGCAATTTTTTTAACACTTTCCTATAATATGGGAAAAACAAACTTACATTTGAAAATTTTTTCTAAATTTCACACACAGACCACCAGATTAAGTCTTCAACCACAACCGACGTTTTGTTGACCTTTGACCTGGCGATAAGGCGGCCATTTTGATATTTCCTAAACACCTTCTACAAATTTCAACTCTTCCCAGGAGTTTCCATCTATCACATCCCAACTCCTCGAGCATCATTGGGAAGCTACTTGGGAACAAAATTAGTTTTTAAAGTTTGTAGATTTTGAACGGGGTTAGCATGGCAAGCTAGCAAAAGCGGCGTTCCTTTGGTGGTTGTGCATTTTTAATCAGAATGTTGGGAAAATTTAATACATAAATTGTTGCATCAAGATGAGCGAAATGATATAACATATGATATGAATATATGAGAAATGTGGGTGTAGTTAACTAAAAACCTCAGTTGCTAAGGAAATCCAAAATTTTACTTTTGCAGATTCTTCAAAAAATGATGTAAATCTGTTCGTCAGGCCTAGGGAGGCAAAAAATAAAATTGTTGCTATGGAGATAAACCAACAAAAAAGATGCTATTTTGAAAAATTGTCTAATAATATAATGTCTAAATAGTCCAATCAGGGTAGCAGACGGGGTGGGTAAGTGTAGCAGCTGCTCAGCCAATTTTTTTTTTAAGTACTTCAGTACATTCCTTCAAATAGATATAGACAGATCAAAAGCAGATGAACCATGTGGTTAACATGCACATACAGTTTCCTGTTATCTTTTTGATTTGGATTTTGGAAATATACTGTTTCATAAATGAAAATAAGGCTTTCATAACCTACAAACCTCCTTTATTTATTTTTTCTTACAAATTGAGGCATTTTTATGCATGTTTAATGCATTTGCCACACTAGTTTTTGTATTAAAGGTAAATAAATATAAATTAAAGTGAATATTAAATGGGTTTTGTTGACTTATATCATGAACATTCAGAATCATCTGGTTTGAGCCAATTGAGTCATTAAAAAAACATTTTTATTTGTGTTTTAATTGCATTCAGCATCAACCCTGAAGTCGTCTTCAATCACGTTTTTATGAACTCACCATTCATCCAGCGTCGTCCTCCGGCGCCGCATCAGTTCAGTAAATCTTCACGGTGTCCATGAGTCTGAAGCACAGATCCCACCGTGAAGCCCTCACCTTCAGAGACACATTCAAAATACATGCAACATCTACAAGCATGCGCTTGCACCTCCCGACCTGCCCCTGCCATGTAAAGCCCCCATCAATACTTAAACAGGAATTGGATGACTCCCTACATGCTTCACAAGTGAATCAAACACCCCTCTGCTTTTGTTCTGCTGTAAACGGACCTCCGTCGGTGTAACCGCTTATTGTCGACTTCCCAAGCGGGTCACTCCGGCGCCTTCGGTGACACGGGCTGAAAAGGCTCAAAATGCAGCAGGATGGAGCTCAGGGATGAGAACCGGAGGAGGGAACGCCAGAGCTCCTCTGAGGAGCAGCCGGCCTCACGGAGGGGCAGAAACAGGAGCCGCATGTCACTTCAATAGCAGAGCCAGATGCTGGAAACTGAAACGACTACTTTAAAATGGAGATTGTTACAGTCAGGCTTCCAGTGACATGAACTCTGCCCACGCCGAGGAGCGGCGCAGGAGCGTAAAGTGATCCCGATTCATATGCAATTAAGGAAGGAGGCCCTCGGGGACGGGAAGTGCTGATTCTGAAAGAGTTTTTACAGGGTGGCTGAGAAAAAACATCAAAAGTTGAGCCTCAAAAGTCTAAAAGATGAATAAAAAATCAAATTTTGATGCAGTTTTGTATTAAAATGCATAAAACATGAGAGCCAGCAGCAGGTCATCACAGCAGCAGACAGCTTTGACGTGGACTCTACACCAGCGGTAGCAGTTACAGCCGTCTCTGTTCCACTCACAAAGTTCATGTCATATTTTGTTCCTCAAAGGAAAATACTTCAATATATCAAAGAATAAACATAAAACCTGAAAACAAACAAATGCATTTGAATTCATTATATTTTTATGCTTTTTGTGTTTAGAAAATTAAAGCAAATGTGGAAAAAAGAAACATTTCCAATTAAGCTTCCTTTTTTATTATTTCTGTTAGAGAAATAAACAAAATATTTAAGGATATGGATAAATTAATGGATAAATCATCTAGAACAATAAATAAAACTGTGAATTTTATTTGTTAATGTTACATTTTTAGAAGACTAAAGGTTCAATACATTTAATTTTAATGCATTTTATTTAAAAATCACTTTTCAAGACAAACCTGGACACTACAGAAAAAAACAACAAAAACAGATTCAAATTCAAATTATAAAAATAGAGACAAAGCTTAGCAGGATGTAATATTTTACTGATATTATATTGATTCATTTTTTAAAAAAAACTGTAAAGCAATAATAGTCTTGGAATATGATTCTAAGGGTGGAAAGGCCCTGGTTCAAATCCCGGACAAGCCCCCAATTTTTACAAACTTAAGTGTTCTAAAGACAAGTCCCAACAACCAACAAAGAGATGCTGAGGATGTCAAGAGAACGAAACGCAACCAAGTTTATTTTTGCATAGCTAGACGACGGCCGCCTCTTTCACTGGGGATTAATAAAGTAGATTTGATTTGATTTGATTTGATCCTGACAATCATCTGATCCTGACAATCAGCTGATCGAATCGCTGTAAGAGAGAACAGAAAAACAACCAGAAAAAACGTGAAGGCTGCAACAGCAAAAACATTTTTACCATACAGCATCAAATATCTAATCTCAGACTCCCTCTGAATTATAATAAAATGTAAAGTTTATTTTTAAAAGAATTCAGTTATAATAAAGGTTGCATATCCATCTTCTTCCATTCATCGGGACCGGGAGTCTAATCAAACATTCCCAGACTTCCCTCTCCCCGGTCACTTCCTCCAGCTCCTCTGGGGGACCCCGCGGTGTTCCCAGGCCAGCCGCGGTTTCTCTCCTGGACCCAGAGCGCCCTCCACAGGACACCACGGGGAACGCGGTCGAACGCCTTCTCCAAATCCACACAACACCAATGGACTGGATGAATGAACTCCCACGAACCCTCAGAACCCTGGAGAGGTGCAGAGCTGGTTCACCGCTCCACCACCAGGACGGAAACCGCACTGTTGATCCTTGACCATTGGACAAAACATTGGACTGTAGTACTACTGAACATGTCGGAACATGCAGGTTGAATGATAATCTCAGATTTAGTAAAGTAACAGACGAGACAGTTATTCACATCATGTTTTTTTATTTATTTTTTGAAATAAAAAACTGAAATGATGAAGAAACTTTCCAGGAAACCGTTCTTTTTATTTTTTTAAACACAAGTTTTTAAATTAACCAAAAAAATCTGCCAAGAAAAGGCAATTTAAAACTTTTAAATGATTCCAAACTACCGGCGGGATCCAACATCACAACTAAGAATCAAACCTTTAAGTTCAGAGAAGGAAAGGCGGGAAACCCTGAAGCGTTTCTGACTAACGTACAGACGCTTTGTTTCCAAAAGTAAAAATGTTCCGACACAAACAAAAGATGCAGGAAAATAAAACCATCCAACATAAGAACCAATACAAATCTGTCAATTTGGTTCACAGATGGAAGGGTTGAGCTTTCTGGCTCCTAAAAACGTTATTTTTTATTCTCTGATGATTCAGTGGAATTTCACTGAAACTAAATCAGAGAAAACATGGCCGCTCGGAGCAGCTGCTGGTTTCCACACCAGGATCACATACATGTGTGACGTCGTCAAGTTCTCTGAACCTCCTCAAACGTTCCCGTTCAGGAACAGGAAGGTTTGGACATGGCGCCGGCGGATGCAGAGGAAGATAGAAACGCTTCAGCGCCGCTTCGCCATCAGTCCGTTTTGGAGCGATGGTTGAGGACCTGAGCGTGACCGTTCTTCACGTGACCGTCCTTCACGTGACCGTTCTTCACGTGACCGTTCTTCACGTGACCGTCCTTCACGTGACCGTTCTTCACGTGACCGTCCTTCACGTGACTGTTCTTCACGTGACCGTCCTTCACGTGACCGTTCTTCATGTGACCGTTCTTCAGCTTTTCGTGGCCCTCATTGTCTTCGTCCGACTCCGTCTCCTCGTTATCGCTCCGCTCGTCCTCCAATTTGTCCTGTCAGGAGGAAGAGCGGTCACGGCTCAAAGAGGCGGTCCCACTGCGTCAACGTAAAAACAAATCTGGTTTCTTACGTTGCCCTGCAGGAGCTTGATGACCATGCGCAGGATGAACCCCGCCCAGATGACATGCAGAATCTGCAGCATCAGCAGCATCACGCCAAAGAGGAAGAAGCCGAGGAAAAGGGTGTAGCGGGTCAAAGGGAGCGTCATCGCCATGAAGAGGAGCCTAGAAAAGAGGGCGGAGCAAAACAGAGTCCAATCAGAAGCCCTTACAGCCCCAGTGCTGCTGAACCGGGTGTTCACATGCCGAAGAGCTTCTCTGATGAAGCAAACGCAGGCCAGGCTGATCGACATCCAAACCCACCGAACACGTTTTCATGCTACTCCTGAGAACCTTTTCTCTGATTGCTCCGCCCACAGACAGACTGTGAGTTCTCATTGTGAAAGTTCTGTTGTGAACAGACGCTCGTGTGACCCGAGAGCCAGAAAACAAAGGCGGAGAGAACAAAGAGAGTCTTTGATTTTTGTTCTTAGAAAGAAAAATGCGATTTTCTGCAACTAAACTGATGATACAAACAATCTTCTGTGTTTGTCTAATTAAACACCTGAATCAGAACCAGAAACATTAAAATCATCTGATTTGAAAAAGTTAAAAGTGTATGAACCTTATAATGCGCTTTTGGAAAGGTGTTAGTGAATGTCTTTGGAGAACGTTACAGGTGAGAACGTTACAGGTGAGAACATTACGGGTGAGAACGTTACGGGTGAGAACGTTACGGGTGAGAACGTTACGGGTGAGAACGTTACAGGTGAGAACATTACGGGTGAGATCGTTACAGGTGAGAACGTTACAGGTGAAAACGTTACGGGTGAGAACGTTACGGGTGAGAACGTTACGGGTGAGAACGTTACAGGTGAGAACATTACGGGTGAGATCGTTACAGGTGAGAACGTTACAGGTGAGAACGTTATAGGTGAGAACGTTATAGGTGAGAATGTTACAGGTGAGAACGTTATAGGTGAGAATGTTACAGGTGAGAACGTTACAGGTGAGAACGTTATGGGTGAGAACGTTACAGGTGAGAACGTTACAGGTGAGAACGTTACGGGTGAGAACGTTACAGGTGAGAACGTTACGGGTGAGAACATTACAGGTGTTTGTAGTTTGGGGCAGCAACACCGTTTTAGTTTACTGAAACTATTTTAAAATCATTTTTTTTAGTTAAATGATTTGGAAAAAAAATATTTTCTGGGTGAAAGCAAGTTTGTTTCCGATGAGATATTTTTCCTTAAAAGATATAAAAATCTTTGACATTCATTATTACCTCACATACATTCATTGGCTTCAATAGTTTCGTACAAATAAAACAAACCTGACTGATGTTCTTGTTTGGACTGTTATAAATAGTGATAAAACTGTTGTTCTATTGTTACTGTTACTTATGAACACAAATGCAAATTCATTCTTTCTTTAAACAAATTTCTCATTTTTAAAGCTCCAAATTGTAAAAATACTGTAGATAAAAGACCTCATCGATGAAAGCTGCTGAGACCAGATTCCTTCACGGTGAAATGACTCGCCACACGTTCCAAACAGAAATCTGAATCTGGGATTTCCCTTCGTATTACCAGACGGGGAAGACGATGAGGCGGGTGACGATGAAGACGGCAGCGAACACGACGAAGAGGAAGTTGCAGGTTCTTTTCCATCCAGCATAGTTGAACATTTTGGCCAACTAGAAAACAAAAAAGAGAAATTGTTGTAATTTCAGTCTTTATGAACCTCAAAGGAACAGAAATAAACTTTGCAGATTCCATCAGATCATGTTTGGTTCTAGAGAAACCAGAACATTTTCTCTTTTTCTGCTTCTCATTAGTGGATCTTCTCCATCACGTCCCTCCAGAACAGGTCGTTATCGTACCTCCATTATATAGTCGGAGGCGTCGTGCACCAGCAGGATCACAGACCCGGCCCGGATGTAGTTGACCACCCAGGAGACACTGAGGAGGCCTATGGTGACCACATGGTGGACGATCTGCTCCCAAAAGTCCTGCCACAGCAGAGGAAAAGGAAACGGTTAACAAGCAGGTCCGGGTCACAGAAACCGGCTAGAACCCAGAGGTTCTGAACGTCTGGATGTTCAACTGTCCCTCTGATCCTGTTTTTCTGTTCAGGATGAAGAAATGACATCACTGCCAAACAGAAACTGAACTTTTGATGTGAATGTTCACAGTCAAAGTCGTCCTAAGCAGCACAGCAGACGCATTTCCTGCTCTCACCAGAGTGAACGCTGGAGCGGTGGAGTTACGCTTTAAAGAAATACCAAATTACAGCAGAGTTTAAAACTCACGCAAGACCTTTTGATTAAAAACATAAAGAATTACGATTAAAAAATGGAAAAAAAAGGTCATCCCCTCCTGATGAAAGGTCACCAGAAGGTTCCTGATCCAACGATCTAACGCCAGGAGCCGCTCGCTTACCTTCCGTTTGACGTCCGACACGACGCTGAGCAGCAGAGACATATAGAAGCCCAGCTGGATCATGTAGTACCAGTACTGAGAGGTCAGCAGAGGCTGGAAGAGACCAGGAGCCGCTTTACCCAGAATTCCACTGGAGCTTCTTTCAGGAACATTTCACAGACGGGACAATATTTACCATTTTGGGGAAGTTTTCCCACATCCTACTGCTGTCTCGGAACCACGGTTTCTGCAGACGGATGGAGAACGAGGTTCAGGTCGTGGGGCTGAAATTCTCTTTCCTGTAAGTCACGGCCCGCGGGCCGGATCCGGGAAAGTTATTTAAGGTTTAAGTTGATTTATTCTGGAATAATATTCCTGCATTTTTATTATTCATAATTATGTTAAAAAGTTTTTTAAAATTGTCATTCTGCAGGTTTTTGGACTACTTTGGTGTTTAGTAAGATTTTTTAGGCGGTTTTGGAGTTTAGAGAAAACCAAATCCCCGACACCACAAACAGACGGACCGAGTGAATCAGAATAGAAGGAGAAAGGATTTAATAAAGTGCAGAATAAAGAGGGAAAGGATGATGGTAAAACCTTTAAATCTACAGAGAAACTTAGAACAGAGAAAAGAATAAAAGTAAAGAAACAGGGAGGGGGCAGGAAAAACTAAAACAAGGAAAAATGTCAGGAAATGACATCAAAAGAGACCCGAATGTTAGAATATCAACACATTTTTCTAACTTAGTAATTCTGTGGCTCAAAAATCTCAGCATCTGCATATTAACTGCAGCTCAAGGGACATTTTTAGAAACTATTTAATTACTATTTTAAACTATTAAGGGAAAAAAGTCAAAACAGGGATTGTTTTTGTAAGAATAAACTTTTATCTATGTGGTATTTTATTTAGAGTTCTCCATTTTATTAATGTTAGCAAAGCTAGAAGATGATGATAATTGTAGAAAGGATGTTCAGTCAGACACTAAGGAAAATATGGAACATAAGGGCCACCGTACGACAACAAAATACATGTCAGAATAAACGTAAACATTTTGCAAGAATAAAGTAAAGCACTTTAGGGAGAAAAAACAATGAAGTTGAACATTTATGCATTAAAAACTGTTGTAATTTTAAAAATTAAATGATTTTTATAAATAAAATGTTACATTAATCTTTTAATAAAAAAATAAATAAAAAAAATGTCACTTTGTTTAGAAATCTGCTTTACTTTTCTGTAGATGTAAAACTTTATTTTTAATAAATTACAACTATTTTTTCTTAAAAACACGACTTTTTCCACGTTCAATAACAACTTTGTAAATCAAATGTTACATATTTTACTGTTGACTTTAATCTAATATGTTTTCCTTATTGTGACCCTTAATACTCTCTTTTAGGAACATGAAACAAACACGAATTTCTTAAAAAAAAAAAAATTTTTCTTAAACAATTTTATCCTTTTTATTTAAAACAGCAGAAAAACGTATTTATCTGATTTACTCACATCAACGAGGACCGCCAGGCCGCCATAGAAGGCAAAAAGGTAAAAGGTAAACCTCCAACTGTAACACAAAGCAGTCATCTCAGGACAACAACACGCCACAAAATCAACAAACAAGAAGACAAGGATCAGAATAAGAATCTAAAACTATCAGGTCATGTTGGTAACTGAAGCTGAAATTCAATGAACACAAAGGAATTTGACTCACTTTAATAAAACCAAAAAGGATATAATTCAGTGATAAATTACAAAAAGACATTTCTCTGGGTTGAGATTCTGTGCAGAAAATGGTCAGTTTTTCTCTTTGATTCAAAGTTTACTAAAGAAAAAAGATTCAGGAATTTTCAGCTTATTTAAAATTCATGTTTGACCAAATCGGTTTGAAGGTTCGTGTTTTTAATTCATTTAAATCTTAAACAAACCTGCAGTTGTATCAAAATCAAAGTAAAAGTTTCACAGAAACCTTTCAAAACGCTCAACTGAAATCATATCTGACCCCGTTTCCTGGTAGAACTGGAACCCACCTGGCCTCCTGGAACTTGGTGAGCTTGCTGGGTCGCTCCTGGTTCCTCCTCCTCTGGAACCACCTCTGGACCTGTCGTACTGAACAGCCCGTCTGTCTGCTCAAACTCTCTACGGAGCTCTAACGACAAGAGCAGAACAGCAGCGAAGCCGTGAGGCACAGAGACGAGGACGCCGTTCACGCCACGGCGTTCATGTCTTCATCATCAGGAGAACCCCGGAGAGGAGCTCAGTACCTGAGTGGGATACTTGGAGTTTTGGCGGAAGTGAGACTCCAGGGTGGGATTGGGAGGAGCTGAGAGGCGGGGCTTGAGGCTCACGCCGAGCAGAGAAGCCAGAGGAGTTCCTACTATCCTGGAGATTGAAGAACCACACGGGGAACCAGCAGTTTGACGGTTAATGTTCACAGCAGGAGTTAAAACACATTTAGCTGATAGTGTTCACACTGGACAACCAGGAGAGGCTTCTTCTATCAGTGCATGTCCGCCAACTGCAGTTGGAGGAGGTTTGGTGCGACGTGTGGAAGCGGAGAAAATCAGGTGAATCTCGCTCCAGACTTTTCCTTTCACAGCTCCATTCCGAATTGATTGGAGCGAGCTAACGAGTTCCTCTGTAGCGAGCTAACGAGTTCCTCTGTAGCAAGCTAACGAGTTACTCTGTAGCGAGCTAACGAGTTACTCTGTAGCGAGCTAACGAGTTACTCTGTAGCGAGCTAACGAGTTCATCTGTAGCGAGCTAACGAGTTACTCTGTAGCGAGCTAACGAGTTCCTCTATAGCAAGCTAACGAGTTACTCTGTAGCGAGCTAACGAGTCACTCTGTAGCGGGCTAACGAGTTCCTCTGTAGCTAGCTAACGAGTTACTCTGTAGCGAGCTAACGAGTTACTCTGTAGCGAGCTAAAGAGTTCCTCTGTAGCGAGCTAACGAGTTACTCTGTAGCGAGCTAGCAAGCTCCGCTGAGGTAAGCTAGCAAGCTCCGCTGAGGTAAGCTAGCAAGCTTTGCTGTAATAAGTTAGCGAGCTTCGCTTTAGCAAGCTAACAAGCTCGGTAGTCCACCAGGTAGCTAGCATAGCAAGCTAACCTACTGAGTTTTCACTTACACCAACGTGGGCAAACAGAGGCGGGGCCACTTGGCTGTGCTGGCTGGGTTCACACTCCTCTGGGTTCAGAGTCATCCTTAAATAGACCAATCAGAGTAAAGCCATCACAGCTCTCTGTAACTTCGCCATATAAAATGTTTTAATCTATGGGCGTGCTGCGGGCGACAGGTCGTAGTGAATAGTTCTACAACAGTAAGGGGGAGGGAGGTGAACTGTGGGCGTGTCCGAGAGATTTTTCACATTTTTAACTCCGTCCCCAAATCCTAAAGACTGTATTTACAAATCCTGAATGATGAAATAGAAATTAAATTCTTCAGGAGGTTTTCTGAAGTGGAAATTAGTGGAAGTTTGTTTAAAATAAAAGAACAGATCCAAACAGGAAGTGGATCAAGTGGACTCACCGTTCAAATATCCATCTCACGACCAGGAAGGACAGAGCGACGGCTACGGAGGCCCAGAGGTCCTGGACTTTGGGGAAGACGTTCCCGTCGTGATCCTTGAGTTCATCCCAGCTGTGGCCTTCAGGGAACCAGACCCAGTCCGCCCACATCAGCGCTCGGAGGCGAGATAACATCCTGCAGCTGAGCGGAGGGAAGCGGGTCAGAACTCCACCGAGGAAATAAGAGCGGATTCATTTAATCCAGCAGGACAAAGTCCTCACAGGAAGGACGGGACAGAGCGGGAGCAGAGAGGAGGCCTGAGTGAACTCTAAAGAGAAACTCAAAGATCTGCCTCGAAATGTCAAACTGTCCTTAAAAACTTTTACTTCCACTGCAGAAAAACATGATAAATGTGGTTCTTTGAAACACAAACATGTTCTATCAGGATTAATCTGGACGGGATTACGTTCAAATAAAGAGAGGTATCATCAACAAACAACTTCATATTTCAGGAACAGATTGTTTTCAGAACTTGTTTCTTCTACAATATTTGAGCAAAAAATTTGAACCTCACATCAAACTCAAAAACTCACCAAAATTTGCTTTCGTACCCAAGAAAATGAATTTGGGGCAAAGAGAACAAACCAAACTAAACTGATGTGTCACAACTGTAAAAAATAAATAAATGGAGACAAAATCTCAGAAACGATTTCAGTGACACCAAAACACGAGTCGAGGACGTCCAAAGGAAGTTTGAAATTATTATGGGATGGCCACAGGATGTACAGTTTAGCGGCCATTTTGTGGTAAAGTGTGGAAAATGTTTATTTGAATAATCTTCACACACCAACTTAAGTCTATGACCACAAGGGAATTATGTTGACCTTTAACCTGGGGAGAGGACACCGTCTAGAATGAAAAAATCAATCAACCAAACGACCCCTTCAGTGGGTCTGATTGGGGGGGTGGGGCAGAAGGGGCGGAGCCAAGGGGAAGTAGTGCATGCGGACCAATCAAAACCACTCAGGTTGGATTGTTTTTATTACTGTTTAAAATCCTGTAAACAAGTTTGTCAGTTGCAGAATGTGTAAATCCTTTTTCTCTTTGGCTTTTCTGATCCTGAATTTGATCTGGATTATGAGAAGAAAAGGTCAGTGTCTGGATTTAAAGAGTATTTGGGCCAGTTTACAAACAAAAATGTTTTTTTAAACTACGACTTTAAATCTTGGAAATTTACGAGAATAAAGTCGTATATTTATGACTTAAAAAGCCATTTTCTAAATTTATGACATTTTTTCTCCTAAATATACAAGATAAATCTCCTAAATTTACAAGAATAATAAAAGGTAGTAAATTTATGAGATTAAAAGTCGTAAATTTGCGAGAAAAAAGACCTAAATTTGTAGGAAAAAAAGAGTAAATTTACGAGATTTTAAGTTTTTAATTGTCGATAAAAACTACGTAAAAATTGTTACATTAAAATTTGTAAGGTTAAAATTCATAATTTTTTTAAGAAGAAAATCCTAAAATTTACTAGATTAAAAGTCGTAAATTTGCAAGAAAAAAAATTGTACATTTACATGATTTAAAGTCTTTAATTGACGATAAGGATTATGCAAAATGTATGACATTAAAATTTGTAAGATTAAAATTAATAAATTTACGAGTTAAAAATCTTCACATTTAAGAGATCAAAAGTCCTAAATTTACAAAAAAAAAATCACAAATTTACGAGATTTAAAGATGTAAATTCCCAAAAAAAATTGTAAAATCGACAAGATTAAAATTCATAGTTACGAGAAAATCCTAAAATTTAATAGATCAAAAGTTGTAAATTTACAAGAAAAAAAAATTAAAAAACACAAGATTTAAAGTCGTAAATAACGAGAAAAAAATTCAAAAATGTTTTAGATTAAAATTTGCAAATTTACGAGAAAAAAATCCTAAAATTTACAAGATGAAAACTCGTATATTCATGAGATTTTTAGAGTCGTAAATTTACGAGAAAAAAAAGAGAACATTTACGAGATTTAAATTCATGAATTTAAGAGATTAAAAGAGAAAAAAACGTGTAATATTACTTTACGTAGTTTATTTGTTGGTGGCCCTAAAACTGTCCTTCTTTATCCGTTTGTTTCATGGATTTATTTTTGGAGATCCTTAAAAGTCTGAAAACTGAGCAGGAGGTTCTTCAAACAGTGAAAACGTGGAGAAATAGATATATATACTTTATTAATCCTTACGGAAATTATGTAAGAACTAACGGCAAACACAGGAACACTCAGATGTTTCTTTATTATTTATACGTCTACGTTCTTCATGGACCTAAAATCTCTCTGAACCCCAACAATGACGTCTGGAACGGGTCGGAGGTTCTGACTTTACTCGACTCAACAAGGAAAACAAACTGTCAATCAAACCTAATTACACAAATGTATATTATAATGAAAAAAATAACAGAAAAGTTTGACTTCTGTTCATTTTAGAAGTTTGCTCTCTTCCAAACTGAAAATCTGATTTTCTCTGATGGTTCTCTTTGAAATACATTTACATTTATTGGTTTTTCATCTTTCTGATGTTTTTTCATGTCACTATAAACTGCAAAAGCTTTGAATTTCCTTATTGCAAGTATAATTAACCCTTTCTATCTGTATTTCTGAAGCAGATTTCCTGGAAAGCCTGATTCATAAAAAGCGGTTCATATTATTAGAAGCTTTAAGAACTTCCTCTGAAGATGAATAATGAGGCTTGAAAAGAACCGGTTCTCCTAACAGAACATTTTCCTCTTTTCACAAACAGATTTGAATGAATATCAGTTTCTCTTCCTCTCTGGTGAAAATACACCGTAAAGTCTTAAAAATGACACTTTATTTTGTTCTTGAGGGAATCAGCAGCTTCATTCAGTTGATTTCTGGGTGTCAAAGATTTTCAGATAAAACTGAAGCTCAGATCTCACGACAAACGTTTACTGTTTACAGATAATCATTTAAAAAACAAAAACAACAGAAACATCCGCTTTGACTCAAATAAATTCAGTGATTGAGGAACAAAAAGAGTCAGAAACCTGAAGATCCAGTTGATCCAGAAGACGAGAAGAATTATCGGAACGATAAAATTGATTTATTTAAAAACTTTTAGTTTATCTTTTGGTTATTCAAATAAAAATAATACATTATTTCCTTTAAAGCCTTTTTTGTCATACACAGGATTCCTGGGAGTTTATAGAATAGAATGAACATATTAAAGAAAATTCCACCTTTGTTTAGTTAAAGTAGAAATTAAAAACTGTTTTTTAAAATAATTAATCAAAATTAGTTTGGAAACAGAGACTTTAAAATGACTGTATATTACATCAAACAGTTCATGTAAAAAAAACTTTAGTTTGTGGATCTAAATCCATACAGACTAACTCAGTGGACGCGTGGTAGAGTGTCCAACCTAAAACTGGTGAGTTACAGGTTCAAATCCACAGTGGAGTCACAACAAAGAGTCAAAAATGAGATTGGATTTTTTTTTCTTTGTTTTGTGGCGTATGAGACTTAAATTGGTTCGAAAAAAAAAATCCACCTTAAATTGGTAAATTTGGCTGATCATGTTTCTTTTTTTTCCCTTCAAAATAAAAGTTGTCGGGTTTGAGCTGCTGACGCATGCGCACAAACATCCAGCTGCCTAATACAGTTTTAGTTCAAATCTCTTAAACCAAATATAAATTCAATATAATATAAATATTCCTGGACTCCATGAGGATTCGACTACAGATTAAGCTCATTTAAGGTGGAATTAACCCCGCGTGCCCGTTTGTTTCTGTGAAAAAAAAAACTGTGCAGGTGTGGCGGTTTACCTGAGAGAAGAAGCGCGAGCAGGTAAAGGCAGCAAACACCTGGAGGAACCCCCGCCCCCCCGGGAGGGGATGTCCAGTTCCCGTTATCAGGTGTGTGATCCGCTGCTGTCACGGCGGAGCACGCGCGCGCGCGCTCACCTTCACGGAGCCCCTCAGGTGAGGCTGGTCGTCAGATCCCGCGTGCCCGCTTCCTGCAGCGCCTCATGGAGCTTCAGAACGCTTCATGATGAATGGACGGAGATCCTCCGCTTCATTCTTCAGGGAGATGAAGATAAAATCTCCGTTCTGAGGAAAACTGGAGTCTCGGTCCATAAAATGAGAAGAAATTCTTTTTCTGTTGGATCTCTGTGGGCGGAACCTTATAATCCAACCCAACAGTGATGGAGGTTCTGAGGTCGTGAGGGTCCGATGAGGGCGGAGACAGGAGGAGGATCATCAGGACGTAAAACATGTGATTGTGTTTGTCTGAGGATTTAGGACATTTATGAAGACATTTAAACTCAAGGTTGAATTTCTGAAAAACATGACGTATTTGTGACGTAGAAGCTCTAGATCCACCTCCATCCTCTGGTCTGAGCTCTCCAAAAATGGAGCTTTCATCACTTCATTTAAATATTCAAAAACAGTTTTTGGCTGGTAAAAACATTTTAAAATGATAAATGATGCTGGTTTTCAAAATAAAGAGCGATTTGACAGATTTTATATATATTTATATATATATAATACTCAGGTCAACAATTGAACCCTTCATTCTGTTTTGTTCAGAACCACGGAGAACATTTACACATTAGACAAAACATTACAATATAACCAAATACTTGGAATAAAAAAACAATATCAAAATGTCCTTGTTTTGAAGTGATATCAACTTGTGGAACGTCTTTGTTTCGTCTCATTTGACATATTTTTCAGTTTTATCAGACGTGGAGCTGAAAATACGTTGAACGCTTTAGTTCTGCTGCTCCCACATCACAAATAAACTTTGTGAATCTTGAACAAAAGTTGCACAAAGACACAACCGACTAAATGCTGGTTTCTACCATCGTCTGTATCAGAGAACTGGACTGAGGGAATGTGACATCATCCATAATAAACGGTTTATTTCAAGCTCCAAAAGAAAAAAAAGTTAATTTTTCTGTTTCTGTGGTGACAACGATTGGGTTTGCCCACATTAGCGTAGGTGAGCACTCGGTGGGTTGGCTCGCTACGCTAGCCAACCTCCAGGTATATGCTAGCGAGGTCCGTTGTAGCAAGCTAGCAGGCTCTTTTGTATCAAGCTAGTGCGCTCCGATTTATTGATAAATATTAGCTAAACTTCAAAATAGCCTTAAAAAACTTTTAAAAAGCCTAAATTAGCCAAAACAGCTAGCATGCACCTGAAATATTAGCTAAACTTCAAAATAAATCTAAAAGATCTTACTAAATACCAAAAAGCTAGTAGAATGACCATTTTTTAAACTCTAAAACTGTAACTTTTTAGCATAATAATAAAAAGGCAGGAATATTATTCCAGAATAAACCAACTTAAACCTTAAATAACTTTCAATATTTTACTCTCCATAAAAATATATTTTGTCAAAATTATACAAGTTAGAGATGAGCTCAAGATAACATCGGGTCATTAATAACAATAAAATAAAATGATCTGGAGGGCCGGATCTGGCCTCCGGGCCTTGACTCTGACACATGCTGTAGACAAAAGAACAAAACTCTGAAAACTTCATGGTAAAAACTGAACTGTTAAATTTTATTTTATTTTATGATCAATTTATGAATATAAATGTTCAACAGATTTGATAAAATTGCTCAAAAAAGAATCAAACTCATAAATATTTGTTATCTCAGTGATGGATTTCATAGGAGCTTTACTGACAAAAACACCTTCAAATGGGTTTTATCTTAAACTTTTATTCATCATTAAAATAAATACATTTAAAGGTCAAATGTTCGTTTCAATACTTCACTAAAGGGAGCAGAAAATGACCCTAAAACTGTCTTAAGATCATCATCCTAACCACACCAAAGATCTGTCACAAACAAAAAAACTCCACATTTTCATTTTTTCTAAATTGTACTTTATTTTCTTTTAAAGACATGTTTTAAAACAGCGATTGCAGAGAATAAATAAAGAAACATTTTTTTTGTTTGTTTTGAACTTCCATAGGTACATTTATGCAATTAAAAACTTTATAATATGTGTTCATCGTCATGAGGACCACCACACTCGTTTTTTTTCTTCTCAAATTAAAAAAGAAATTGTCCTCTTTCCCAGCCTCCAGATTGATTCCTAATAAATTAAACGTAAAAAATCAAGATAGAAAAATTCCCAGCAGCCCTTCCTTCCACCCTGTTCATTTGAAATGTGGCAGCAAAGAATGTGGTTTTTGTTTGTTTTAAGTCCTCCAGTTTGACAACCAAGGTATTTACAGTGAGAGCAAATCCGTTTCACTTCTATTTGAATCATTCATGTTTTGAATTTTACGTTTAAATAATAAAACTAACTCTACATAACAATATTACCCATGGTAATCATACAGAATAGTATTTTCTTTTGCCTTCCAAGTGTCGACCGGCCTTCTCTTGACGCCACGAATCACACTATACAGTAGAACCCTGTTCAGCAGAATAACATCAGTGATATGCTTTTTCCTTAACATGTATATTTGTTGCCAACAATAGATTATGTACATAGTAGAAATGAATCCAGCTGTGGAATGATACGAACTTTGGAGCACTTCTGATACTGCGGATGCTGACTCTGGAGATGGTGGGATTTTTTTGCTGATTTCGTAAGCTCGCACGTAGGATACTGCTTTTGGTGAAGTGTTGCTCCTGTGCTATACGGTTGGTCACGCAACCAAAAACAAAGGCTGGGACATCCCAAGTGGTTTCCTTGATTGAACTCTTAGGTTTTCCTGGAGGAGCAGAAGAAGAGAAGAAGAAGGAGAGGATTAAAGCAGTCACACGGTAGAGGGAGGAGGGCACATTCAGAGGTGGAGGGGGCGGAGTCTGTGGCGTTTGCACTCGGAGGTAAATCAGTCACCCTGTAGCGCCCATGCAACGGCTCAGTGAGTCCTGGAAACGACCTTCCTTAAAGACGGAGCTCATGTCGTTTTACCGATATTCACCGAACCGTCGGGATTCTGGAGCCTCCAGCAAATCGTTTCCACTGACAGAAATGTAACCTTTTTTACCTAAAAAGCTTTTTTAAATAATTATTTCTTAAGAAAAACGCAAAAACAGTTTAACCCTGAAAAGCCACGACATAAATATTTTTTTAAAACTAAAACATTTTTTAAACCCTTTAATGAAATCCACATAAAAAGACGTTTTAATGGGATATACCGTATTCTCTGCACTATGGAGCGCACTGGATTATAAGACACACGTCAATAAACCGTCGATTTTTGAAATTGTGACTAAAATCAAACTATAAGTGAGACAAAAAACAGACAAGTCCATCAATCAAACAGACATTATTAGCTGCATTCACCTGCAACTTGTTTCTAACACGCTACATGTTAGCCACTTTCTAAGGGTTAGCTATGTAACAGAAGTGTTAGCATATCTACAATACCTGCAACTCTCAACCTAGTTTGAAATGCGCTACATATTAGCCACGTTAGCGAACTCAAAATCCCAACATACCCTCAACCTAGCTTGTAACATGCAACACATTAGCTACATTCGACGGGTTAGCCATGTTACAGAAGCGTTAGCATATTTACATTTTCTTTACCTCCCAAACTTGTTTCCAATGCGCTGCATGTTAGCCACTTTTGAAAGGTTAGCCGTGTTCTAGAAGCGTTAGCATATATACAGTACCTTTAACTCTCAACCGTCTTTGTAATACGCCATACGTTAGCCATATTACAAGCATTAGCCGCGTTAGCGTATTAAAACACCTGTAACTCCTGATCCTTTTTTTGTAAAATGCTACATGTTAGCCACATTACAAGCATTAGCCGCATTAGCGTTTTAAAACACCTGTAACTACAAATCCTTTTTTCAAACACGTTACACGTTAGCCACATTACTAGCATTAGCTGTGTTAGCATACTCATAATACCTGTGACTCCCATCCTTGTTTGCCACACGTATAAAAACAGACTGTAACCGCTAAAGCAAACTATGCTAACTCCCAACCTTGTTAGTAGCATTAAAAAAAACACCACTACACATTAGCCACGTTAGCATATTTCTAACACCTAAACTTGTTTGCAACTCGTGAAAAAACAATTTCCCAGAGGGCTGTGTACCTCTCAGAATCTCTTGGAGATCAGAAAGCCCAACCAGGATTAATCTAGATATAAAAACGCTTCAGATTGATACATTTTTGTTTTATGATAAATATTAAAGCTTTTAAGTGCGCCTTATAGTGCAGAACATACGGTAGATAATATCAATCAATAAGTTTTCCTGCCATAAGTGTTTTTTAAGATTTAACGGAAGCAGCCATCTTGAAACGATCAGGAAAAGCCCTTCTACTGCCCCTAGTGGATGGAGGATAAAGTACAGGAGAGAAAACATGAATCTATGGTTTTATATGAACGCCTGGATAATGAGATGAGGGTCTCAGAAATGTGAGGATCAGATATAATAGATGGTTAAAGGGTAAAAGTGGAGATGTTAGCTCTACTTTGTTTTACTTTCACCAAAAGTCCCTTCTAGTTTTCAGGATGATCCACAGGATTTACCTGACAGGTGAGAACTTAAGGTGTTCATGTTATAGTTTTACACATTTTCTTCTGGTTTTATTGCTGATCTCGTCTTTTCTTCTTATGTCTTTAATCATTTTTATGCTCTGATGGAAACTTGATGCTTTAATTTTTTTTCCGAGATATGTGACATTTTTATTCCAGACGGTGACCTTTGCATGACTAGACAGCGATGATTAGTAAGATCCGTCATCCGCACGGCGACTTAGATACCACACAATCAATGGTGAGGAAGGAGAAACAGGAGATGAGATGGAACGCTCTGTTCCCTCTGATAGGAAGAAGGTTTCCCCCATGTGTGTCGATGCTGATAACGAGGAAGACAGTTTCACTCCGACCAAACAGAAACGACACACTGGAGAGACCAAACACATGAAATGTCATTCACACTCAGACAGCACCGAGTCATCCACGAGGAGGAGAACATTCAGACGACTGTCGGAGTTCAGGAACCAAAGCACGACCCCGCACTCACCGGAAGCTACCACCACGGACAGGGCGGGGGGGTGTAAGAACGATAATCATGACACACAACAGAAAAATCAGAACTAGGAAACAGCTGGATGGAGGACATCTTAACCTCAAACTTTTGGAGAACCCCAGAATGTCATGATAATCAGTTGCTTACAAATGTTTTTGATCAGTTTGTTTTTTCTTTGCAAGGATTAAAAAAAAAGACAAAATAAAAACGCCACAACAAACACAGCTCACAGTCGCCACGGTAACCCGCCATGCAGCTGAGCATGGGGAGCCGAGCCGGAACAAAAAAAATGTGCTAACGGCAACCAACACAGGCAAAACCGCCACAGCAACCAACACAGGCCAATCAACTTACAACGCGGCGAGAGGAGGGGAGGGGGGGAGGTTTGAGCGGTTGCTAGGCAGCCGTAGCCATAGCGCCGCACGTCTCCATCATTTATGAATGGACAGTCTTGAGAGAGGAGTGATGTTTGTTTCAGGAAAAATGGCACAGCACGAAAACAATAAATGACAAAAAAAGTCAATGAATTAATGAGGGACAGGTACATCCTGCGACAGAACAGGTTAGGCAGAACATGAACGCAACACATCAACGAGAGACGCAGCAGCACCAACGCTTTACAGCAGGAATGGAATCAAATGGATCTACTGTCTGTTCAGATTATTACAGTCACTGAGTAACTAAATGTGTCTGAAAGACCCACTCCCAGGAAAATGGTGTTTTAACGGGTTCTTGTGGCATTTTTCTGATGATGGTGGACATAGATTAAGAAAAATAAACGTAAAATATCATTTCTGAGAATTCCTTCATTGAAACTGGAGCAGACAAAAAAGAGAGTTTAAAAAAGATGGTATAAAACAAATGGACCTTTTTCTGTTCCATCAGATTCTGAATGTTTTAAACCTGTGGATTGATTTTTAAACAGCAAAATTTGATGCCCCTAAATATTTTTTTCTCCTAAATATTTGAGTGTTTTTTTATTTTAATGGAGCAGAAATTCGATGATAATTTTAACATGTTTCCAGTTTTTGGCTAATTTGTACTTTAGCAAACATTTTAGCATTACGCTAACTGTTATTAGCAGCTAATTTAAACTTTAGCAAACATTTTAGCATTAGGCAAGCTGGATTTTGGCTCATTTAGACATGTTTCCAGTTTTCTCCCTAATTTGGAGTTAAGCTAACATTTTAGCATTAGGCTAACTGTTTTTAGTGGCTAATTTGGACTTTAACAAACATTTTAGCATTAGGCTAACTGTTCTTAGTGGCTAATTTGGACTTTAGCTAACATTTTAGCATCAGGCTAACTGTTTTTAGTGGCTAATTTGGGCTTTAACAAACATTTTAGCATTAGGCTAACTGTTTTTAGTGGCTAATTTGGACTTTAGCTTACATTTTAGCATTAGGCTAACTGTTTTTTGGTTAATTTTGCAGTTGGTTACTGTGGTAAACTGTGAAGGATTGCTGAATTGTTGGAGGATTCCAGCTCACATTGTCAGGATCCTCGTGGATCGATACAGTAGCAGATCCCTGTCCTAGACCTACTGGTCGATCTACGAGCACACCGATCCAGCCAATCAAATCATGACACTGACGTGACGTCAGCATCGAAATGTTTGGATATAAAAAGACACTAAAATATTTTAGATAAAAATATATATTTCAGGACATGAAATTTTGCCATTTGAAAATAAAGGGTTAAAAAAATTCAGAATCTGATGTAACAGAAAAACGCTGGGCGGGGCCACAAGCTTCCTGCTCCACTCCACAATGGGGAGAGGAAGAGGGGCGGGGTTGCTCCGTCCCAACGGTCCCGCCCACAACTCAGAACTGTTGTCGCTCTGCAGAAACTACATCCTAGAAAATGACACTAAAAAAATAAAAGTGTCTGAAACGTCAGAATCTGAATTAACAGACGACTGAGAACGTTTTGAAAATAGATCAGGAGATGATCAGAACGTTACGCTGTAACCAGCCCGACCCCTTCACGATGACCCAAACACAAAGGCGCTCACCTTCCGGCGTTTCAGTACGGTCTGTTGGCGTCCTTGGGCCTCTTCAGCTGCACCTTCAGCCTCTTCATGCCTATCTGGAAGCCGTTCATGGCCTGGATGGCCGTCTGAGCGCTGGACGGGTTATCGAAGCTCACAAAACCTGATCCGAGACAAACAGGAAGAGTCGTGATGATGATGATGAAGATGAGGAGGAGGAGGAGAGCCCCCGTCCACCCGGTCAAGCGGTTCCTGGGACTCACCGAAGCACTTGCTTTGGTTTGTGGCTCGGTCCACGAAGACCTTGGCAGAGATGACGTTCCCAAAGGGCAGGAACATCTGCAGGATCTCCGAGTCGGTGAACTCCTGCGGCAGGTGGTAGATGAAGATGTTGCAGCCCTCGGGACCTGTGGGCAAAAACACCAGAGGCTGGGAATGACTCGGCAGATCCGGACTAAAGCTCGGCAAACTGGGATGAAGGAAAGAAAGACGGAGCTAAATGGATGTTCGATGATTATTGATGGATACATCCAGAATATGAAACATTCATGTGCTGCTACACCTTCTCCACAGAAAGAGGAATGATTCAATCATTTGGAAAAATCTGGTGCTTCAGTGAAGGAGGAACAATCGGAAAAATCCTCCGACTCCCAGAAATCTGGGGCTGAAATTACTCAGCAATAAGCCGAGATTTTAAGGATGAAAACGTGAAATATGAACCATTTATGTTCAATTCTATTTAGTAGAAATTTGGCTTTTAAATCTAAGATGGAAAAAGAACTTCCCGACTTTTCCACATTCTTGACTTTGAGTCACTTTGTTTTTAACTAAAGTCAAAAGATTTGATAAAGTAAAGTAAATAGGATTGGATTTATAAACACATCTATCCAGTGGGATAAATCATCACAAATGTCCTTTAAAACACTAAACCTCCCAGATTAAATGTCAGATCTTGTTTATGTTTCCAGATCTTCTGGAGTTTTTATCTGAACTTATCTGACCTGCTGCTCTGTCACTCTGATGACACGGTTTCAGGTCAGTCGCTTCTCCTTGAAAAACTTCCCAGATGACATTTAACCCTCAAATAATTTACCTTAAAAACTGCTTTTTGTGCAAAAGTTTGATACCCATCTTTTAGTTTACAACCACAGCTTCTTTTTACAGATATTTTCCTTATATTACATGAAGATAACATAACAAAACCTAAAATTGCTCAAAAACTCAGTTCTGAGTAGCAAATTTGATCATTTTTTACAGCAGAAATTGGGATCAAACTAATTTTTATGATTTATGGCAAAGATTTAAAGTGTAAAGATAAAAGAAAAAGGTATAAATCCCAAAACAAAGAAAAGAAAAGGTCAAAACAAATTATTTTAAAAATCACTGCTAATAAACTCTATATACTGTATGTATTTTTTTCCCAGGATCATCATAATTGTTATTATGTTTCTTTGTAATATAAAATGTTGAAACTTTCAGGTAAATTTAAAATAAAAACTAAACTGCTGGGAGGTCGAGTGATTCTTACATTAAACAACCGATCGGAGAGATTATTGAATCATACATTTATGATCTAATTTTACAAGGAAAAAGTTGTAAAATTATGACAAAAATAATGAAAGGTTTAGGAGATAAAATTTGTGAAATTATGAGAAAAAAGTTAAGATTATTTTATGAAAAAAATTGTATAATTCTGAGAAAAAAAATGTGAGAATGACACAAAAAAATCAAACTTGTACAAGAAAACTCGTAGAAATAAGATTTTTTTTTAATTTTATGAGAGAAACGTTTTGCATTTATTAGAAAAAGTAAAATTTTACATTAAAAAAATATGAAAAACAAAGTCAAAACAAAAAAAATAGTTACTTTAAGACTTAAAAAGTTTTAATTTTACAAAGAAAACATCGTGAAATTGTAAGAAAAATAATTCAAGTTTTTGAAGATAAAATTTGTAAAGTTATGAGAAAAAAAGTTAAGATTTTAAAAGGAAAAAAATATAATTCTGAGAAAAAAATTGTGATAATGATGCAAACAAATCAAACTTTTACAAGAAAAGTTCAGTAGAAATATGGGATTTTTTTTTATTTTATAAAAGAAAAAGTTTTACAATTTATAGAAAAATCTAAATTTTACTAAATCGTAAATGTATGATTTTAAAAGCTTTAATTTTACAAAGAAAAAGTTGCAAAATTATGAGCAAAAAAGACAAAATTTTACAAGGAAAAATTCGTAAAGATATGAGAAAAAGTTACGATTTGTACATTTATTAGAAAAAGTAACATTTTACAAGAAATTTATAAAATTATGAGACAGAAAGTCAAAATAAAAAAATAAAGTTGTAAATTCAAGATTTAAAAAGTTAATTTCACAAGGAAAGAACTGGTATAATTCTGAGATGTGACAAACGCATCAGTGAGACTCGTGAAACTCTGAATCTGTTGAGGAATGAATCAAACAACCCAAACCGTCCTAACGGGACGTTTCCCACCTTCTCTCTGCTGGAGCTGCTGCGGCTGCTGCGGCTGCTGCGCCACCAGAGCGGGTTGGTGGGGGAACGGCTGCCCCACCAGGCTGTAGGCTGCTGGGTAGGTGGCTGAGGAAGAGGAGGACGAAGAGTTTAGTCTCCATCACCAAACGTCACCAAACTCACCTGAGGATTCACTACAGACGCCTTTAATGTGCGGTCCAGCTTCTCCTACGTATCACGTTTCTGCACAAAAACCTTCAATTCCAGGAGTTTTAAACCTTTAAAACAATCAAATCTGTTTGATTTACTTACAGACCAAAACTGTTGTCGAAGAATTGTCCCTCATTTATACATAATTGATTTTGAATATTCACAATAACATAAATCTGTGATATGTTTCTATATTTTACAACTTCTTTCATTTTTGCCTGCAGAACATGCAAGTTCCTTTCAAAATAAAAGACTTCCTGTGTTAAATGAAATCCTCTCGCCGCAGAAGATTCACTTGATTAAAAATGTCAAACAGGAGATTTTATTCAATCATTAGGACTTTGATGCATCTTTAGACATAGAATCCAATAAAAAAAACTCTACTGAACATAAACTGGACACTGATAAGCAGCAGGACATCCGAATTACAGCTTTAATATTTGATTTTTTTTACAGATAACAACCCAACAGGAGCCACAAAGTCTAATTACATCCTTTAGGAAAACGATCTTTTGGATTTATGTTGTTGTTATTTTGATAAATGTAAATAAACTTTTGTTTTTTGGCATAAATAAAACAAGTATATATAAAAATTATCATTTTATTAACTTTTGACAACATCCTTTCAAAATAAAAGACTCCTTATGTCACAAGAGATCACAATAGAGAAATGTCAGCGATGATTAATAAAAAAAATGTTTATTTTACGTTTTCACTTCAAATCTAACTAACTGCAGTGAAATCAGAGCTCATTTAGTGTATTTTTAAAACCATGTGGTGCACATAAAACCTTTTAATTTGTTCAAAAATAGAAAATCTGCTTTAAAATACGGTTCACCTAAATTCTGGATGTACTTACTGGTCTCAAATTGGTTAACTTAAGATTCCCATAGTTTTTAGTGACTCTTTCATTTAAAACTGTCTTTGTCTTAAACCGCTGAGCCCCCATGGAGGTAAAAGAGCTTCATGCTGACACATGAACGTCTCTTCATGTCCGTTGGTGTCCTGGACTGACCTGTGTAGTGCTGCATGCCGGTGTAAGCCTGCTGCAGGGGGTCCAGGACCGGACTCTGAGCTGTGGACGACATGAAGACATTATTTATGATCCTTGGAGACTGGATTTGACTCAACCTGCTTTGATTTTGACGGTCAGCTTCACAAAGCCAAACAACTGAATGAGAAGAAGAGAGTCGTGACGGTTCTGCACCTTGATAGGCGTGGACCCCGTTGGTGTAGAGGGCTTCTGTCGCCGATTGGCCACTGGGGGGAGCCGGCACAGACGGGTAGCTGTTCACGGCGATGGGCGGGGGCAGAGCGGGAACTGGGGTGGCGGCGATGGAGGGAGGAGTGCTGGTACCTGCAGACAGGTTCATCCATTCAGGATCCACTGCATCCGTTTGGGGTTGCTGGAGCCTATCCCAGCTGTCGGATGGCCACACGTGCACACCCAGGAGCGATTCATCTATTATCATATGAGGTTTGTTTCTAGACTGTGATATGAAGGGAACCGACGAACTAGTTTAAGAGTTTATTTAGTTTATTAGGGAGATAATCCTGACAACAATGTTGGGTATAAAACAGTAAAGTCTGTGACCTGCTGGATGCTCATGTTGTGGGCGGAGTCAACTTTGTCAACTTCACTAGAATTTTTTTCTGATTTTCAGTTAATTTTTTTTACAGTTTTTGTTGTATTTTTTCTGATTTTTCCAATAATTTTTTTCTGATATTTACTATTATTTTTTTCTAATTTTTGCAGTATTTTTTCTGATTTTTTCTATTATTATAATTAATTTTTTGATATTATTTTTTCTAATTTTTGCTACTATTTGTTTTAACTTTTGTAAGTAATTTTTCTAATTTTTGTTAAAATTTTTTCTGATTTTTGCTATTGTTTTCTATCATTGTTGCTATTATCTTTTCTCATTTTTGAGACTATTTTTTCTGATTTTTACAACTATTTTTTCAAATTTTTGCTACTATTTGTTCTAACTTTTGCAAGTATTTTTTCCTCATTTTTGTTATTCTTTTTTTCTAATTTTTCCTATTACTCCCAGATGAC
>NC_050522.1:26250043-26266260 GCF_002922805.2 Oryzias melastigma
ACAGGTGAAACCTTCAGCACCTGAAACCTTTGATCGTTTGGAACCACGTTTGGATCCTGAACATTTAGAGTCAAATTAAAGATCCTCAAACAAAAGAGAAAATGACTTCCTGATGAAGCTTTGGCTCCTCCCCCCCCCTCTGTCCTCATGTTTCAGACAGGAATCAGGCGTCCACGGACGGCGCCGCTACCTGAGGACGGGGTGATGGATGCGATCGGCGTGGCGATGATGCTGCTGGGGTTGAGGGCGGCGAGCTGCTGCATCTGAACCGCTGCCACCGTGGCGACGGGAGAGAGATAGGCCGACTGGGCGACCAAGGCCTGCTGCTGCATCAGCTGGGGGGGGGCAGAGACAGAGACAGACCGTCATGATGGGGGGGGTCCACAAACCTGACATTTCTGCAGGTTCTTGAGAAGTGTATGAAGTTTATGTATAAATGGATTCATTTGGTCACATGTTCATATTCGAGTACAAACAATGATAAAATCCAGTAAAAAAATCAACAAATATTCTGTGATGTGGAGGTTTTATTGAAAAATAGCTAAAAGATTTTAGAGTTTTAAAGAGAGTGACGTTTTCTGCTGCTTTGGTGTGTTAAAGCACCATCGGGCCTTTTTATCACTTGAGTTGAGCTTTTATTGGCTGGTTTTAAATAAAGCTGTTTAAAATGTCCACAAATGAAAACATCCTTTTTTGACTTTAATGTCGTCCGTCTTCTTCAGGCTCCGGAATGAAGCAAATCTGAGACCATCAAGTCAATTTGGAGACGAGAACACAAGAAAACCTGGAACCTTAAGCTACGATGGAGAACCACGAGAGAAATATGAGAAAAAAGTCCTAAAATCATAAAAAAAAATTTAGATTTCACAAGGAAATAAAAGGTAAAATTCTGAGTTAGAATTTGTAATAACAGAAAAAGTCCAAATTCGGCAAGAAAATTGACAAGAATTATGAGTTTTTTATTTTATAAGACAACAAGTTGTATATCTATTAGAAAAAGTACAATTTTAGAAGAAAAAGTCATAAAATTATGAAAAAAATATGTGTCAGTATTTTATGAAAATAAAATACATTTATGATTAAAAAGTTTTTAATTTTAAATGGAAAAAGTCATCAAATTGTGAGAACAAATGTCAAAGTTTTACAAGTTAAAAGAGAAAAAATCAAAAAGTCATACATTTTCCCTTGTAAAATTATAGCTTTTTAAAGCATAAATGTACAACTTTATTCTCATAAATTGTTGAATTTTTCTCACAACATTGTTTTTGTAAAATTTGACTTTTATCCTCATTTTTATGACGTTATTCTCATATATTATTTTATTTATATTTTCTTTTACGGTGACCCTAAACGTCCTGAACGTGAGTTACAAGTTTTCCTGTCATAAATGTTTGTTTTGGTTCTTGTTTTTCTGCTGTGAGGATCATTTTTACAGGTGAAGATCAGGAATCTGAAGCATGAAGCTCCATGTTTGTTCAAAGGGAGATTTCCTCACAGAACTCCACCAGAGCACAGATTGATGTCCGTTTATCCCGAGATATCGAGCGTCCAGCAGCAGCTCTGACCTCTCAGGGTCTCACGCGGCGTTTCTGTGAACTGTTTCTCACCGCCTGGGTGTAGGCGTTGTAGGCCCCGAGGTGGAGGGTCATGGGACTGATGACCCCCAGCTGAGACGCCACCTGCTGCATCCGCCTGAGCCCCCGCTCCTTCTCCGAATCTGCGAACTTCACCACCAGGCTGGACGAGGCGCCCTGCGGACGAGAGGTCAGTCAAAACCGCCGCGGCTTTTCACCGCGGAGCTCCAAATCTGGATTTGAGAGGTGCAGGTTTTTATTCAGTCTTTATGTGGATGTAAAAACGCAAACTTATGATTATTTAGGACAGGGCTCCCAAACTTTTTCTTGTGAGGGGCACACGACTGTTTTCTTCTGTGATGGGGGGCCGGGTCGGTTTGAGGGCTAACAGAAAAAGGTCAACGATCACAGCCAGAAAGCCACTCATGGACAGGTTTTAAATAATTATTTCTGTAATCTTTTACAGAATCATTTTAAAAACTAGATATATAGCATCACATGCGCTAAAAGCTGAAGATGCTTAGACTGATAAGTAAAAACACTGAAGCTGATTGCTGAAAACGTTGATGGCTAGCTAAAAGCGAACTGCCAAATTAGCAGAAAAAACTAAAAAAATTCTAAATTATCTAAAACAGCTAGCATGTAGCTGAAATATTAGCTAAATCCCAAATTAGCCTAAAAAACTGGAAAAGGCCTAAATTAGTCAAAACAGCTAGCATAAAACTAAAATATTTGCTAAACTCCAAATTAGCCTAAAAAAACTAAGAAGAAAAAAAACAACAACAAATTAGCCAAAACAGCTAGCATGTAGCTGAAATATTAGCTAAATGCCAAATTAGCATGAAAACTCAAAATAGCCTAAATTAAAACAGCTAGCATAAAGCTAAAATTTTATCTAAACTCCAAATTAGCCTAAAAAACTGGAAAAAACCCTAAATTAGCTAAAACAGCTAGCATGTACCTGAAATATTAGCTAAATGCCAAATTAGCATAAAAAGTTGGAAAAGGCCTAAATTAGTCAAAACTGTTAGCATGAAGCTAAAATATTAGCTAAACTCCAAATTAGCCTAAAAAACTGGAAAAAACCCTAAATTAGCTAAAACAGCTAGCATGTACCTGAAATATTAGCTAAATGCCAAATTAGCCTAAAAAACTATAAAAAAATTATTTTATTTAAACAGTTTGCTGGGCCGGGCCAAATGTGGAGGAGGGCCGGATCAGGCCCGCGGGCCGTACTTTGGGGACCCTGATTTAAGACTCCCTAACGTTCTCTCTAAGGTAACTGGATCGTACCATTCTGCACAGGACAGAGGTGTGCATCGGTCAAAGCATCATTAGAGCTAAATCCTGGATTAAAATCATAAGGAGCTCCATGAATGTTTTTTGTCGTCTTCTGTATTTAATTTTATTATATTATTGTCATTTTTACCCCCAGTGTTTCCTGTGGGTTCTATCATATCAGGGCTTGTCTTCTTGGTCTGGGGTCGTTGCCGTGGTTCTCGCCCTTGCTGGGGCGGCTGGAGTCCTGCACTGCAGCCTCACAGCTGTGGAGTGGACTCCGTGGCTGTCCCGGTCTGGGTTGGCGCCGTGGCGATGTTCCTTTGACCGAGCTGACTCCTGGTATGATAGAATCCTCCATACCATCTCCTCACAGCAGAGCCAAGCCTCAAGTTTGTTTTACAAGTTTGTTTTTTGTTTTCATTGTGTGTGGGGTCATGGGTGTATATGTTTTGGGGAGGGTGTGTGTGTGTGTGTGAAGGGTGGGTTGGGCTTTTACTGTGTATGTTTTGTTTTTAATTGTACAGCGCTTTGAGCTGCACCAAGTATGAAAGGCGCTTTTATAAATAAAGTTTGATTTGATTTGATTTGACATGACCTGATCTTCCTGCTGGAGCTGAACTGGTTAAATCCGGACGGATGAGTCAGAGTTCCTCCTGGTTCCAAATGATTCACCGCAGCTGTGAGGCTTCAGCAGGAAGGAGACGTTCAGGGACAGTCGGTAAAAATGCTTTTACTCCTTATGAGACGTTTTTACTCCAGAGACCGTCCTCTCCTGTGTGCACGTGTGTGTGTGCACGTGTGAGGAAGAGGAGGGGGGGTGACTGTCTGCTGAGTCACCACAACACGATGGGAAGTGGGCGGGGACTCACAGGTAGAGTGCGGCTCCCGTGCAGAGCGTTGATGGCGGCCTGGGCCTCCGCGTTGTTCTGGAACTTCACGAACGCACAACCTGCAGGAAACCACACGCCGTTAGCGTCTGAAGCCCCGCCCATCACTTACTCCGGCGGCCCACAGAACATTCATTGCTCTATCAATCACGGCCCGTAAACCGGCGAAGGCATCATTAGCCGTGACCCATAAACGCCGCAGCATTAGTCATGGCTCGAGCAACAAATGCAGAGAAATGCGGCGCGTGTGTTCCAGCTGTCAGCGCACTTTGATTCACAAAGAAAAGATCATTAGCATTGTTGCTGCTGACAATAGTCATTTATTTCCTCCGTCGATTCCACTTTCACACTCGTGACCTGCAGCGCCGCCGCCATCGGTTCCTGCTAAAACACGTTAGAGTATCTGACTTGTTAGGGAAAAACCTTCAACAACCGCCTGACGATCAGCTACTGGAATGAAACGCTTCTGTTTGATTCTTTTATTGGGATTTTTAAGCGGGGCAACAGCACGGATACGCCCAATTAATCCAGAATCAGAACGAGAAACTTTTGGTTTTTTATAACGAGAAAACTAATAATCAAGTGAGGCTTAGGGTCAAAGGTCAAACTGGTTGAGAGTTTTCCCTCAAATAGATGGAAATAAACCCACAAAGTTCTATTCCAGGACGATGGGATCCAAAAACAAAACAACAAAACTTTTTTATCAATTAAATGTCCTAAAAAAGGGAGAAAAACAATAATATTTCAATCGGATCCAAAGATAAACATCCAATAAAATGTTTTCTTTGGACTCAAATGGAAAAAAATCTGCACAGTTTTTGAATTGAATTCCAGGTAGTTCTCTCTGTGATGCTTTCCAGCTTCACTTTGGGAATTCTACAGAACAGACGGGAAGAATAATCCAGAAACAAAACTAGAAAGTACCTGTAACAATGATAGTCTGAATGCTTTTTGATGAAAATAGTGATGCAACTTACTTTAAATGCTGAAAGGAATTAACTGAAAATGCAAAACCTATTTACAAAATCTTGAATTTGCTAAAAGGCTGGAACTATGAAAGAGAGCTGAAGTTGACCTAAATTTCTGAAAAAATTGTAGTAAAATTACTTACAAGTCTCTAATAAATGCAAAATTTGCAAAAATATTTAGGGTGTTGCTTAAATATTAGCCCCCAAAAACCTTAGAAAATGCTAAAATTAGCTTAAAAAGCTAGCACATTGCTTAAATGCTAGCTAAACTCCAAAATAGCCTAAAATTATTTAGTAAACTAAATTATTCAAACCTGTTGCTAAAACAGAAGCTAAACTCTGAATTAGCATATAACAACCTCATTAGATAACAAGTTAGCCAAAACGTTAGCATGTTGCTAAAATAGAAGCTAAACTGCAAATTAGCATAAAAAAAACAAAGTAGATGCCAAATTAGCCAAAGCACATTGCTTAAATGCTAGCTAAACTCCAAAATAGCTAAAATTACTCCATAAACTAAATTATTCAAACCTGTTGCTAAAACAGAAGCTAAACTCTAAATTATCCTTTAAAACCTAAGTAGATAACAAGCTACCCAAAACGTTAGCATGATGCTAAAATAGAAGCTAAACTGCAAATTAGCATAAAAAACCCAGTAGATGCCGAATTATCAAAAATAACTTAGCACATTGCTTAAATACTAGCTGAACTCCAAAATAGTCTACAATTCCTCAGGAAACTAAATTAGTCAAAAATGTTACAAAAATATTAGCTAAACTCTAAATTAGCCCCAAAACCCCAGTAGATAACAAATTAGCCAAAAACGTTAGCGTGTTGCTAAATTATTAGCTAAACTCAGATTTTTTTAAATTTCTATAAAAGATGAAAACATATCCCATGAATAGATTTGAAGGTTTGTTGATGATCTACTTAAAATTTAGAAATTTGAAGAAGTTCTCTTTCATTTCCTATAGGACATATTTGCTCAATATTTCAAAAACTATAAAGTTTATGAATACCAAAACTACAAGCCGTAATGTCCTGAATGTTTTGTCACCAAGATGCTGAAATCTCTGTAACTGTGATTGAGTTTTTACGAGCTGAAAATCGTACAGATAGAAGCAGGAGGATCACTACAGTGTGAATGTTTACTGAACAATCACACAACAACAACAACGCTTTTTCTTTTATCAATTAAATCCTGCTGGAGGGAGAAAAACAATCATATTTCCATTGGATCCAAAGATAAACATCCAATAAAATGTTTTCTTTAGGGTCAAATGAGAAAAAAAATCCACACATTTTTTTAAATGAATTCCAAGCAGTTCCCTCCGTGATGCTTTCCAGCTTCACTTTGGGAATTCTACGGGCCAGATGGGAAGTGTAATCCCTCCACTGCATTCCGGGTCCGCCTCGGGGCCTCGGCACGAATCAGCATCGCTGGAAAACCTCCAAACCTTTCCAGAAGGCGTCAGAATCCGATGCTTCCCCACCAAGAGCAGCCTCTATCACGTATGAGAGCGGCTCACGGCTCAGGATGAAGGTCCGAGCAGAACTACATCCATGAACGTCCACATGGAGGCAGACGCAGCATCCACACAACCCCGCCCCCCCAGCTTGGAATTTCAATTTACTGGATGGCTCGGGGCTTTTCGGGAAACAGGCTGTTATTATTTGTCTGGTTCCTCAGGAGGGATGTGACATTACCTTTGCTGGTCCCGTCGGGCCCTCGCAGCACCGTGCACTCCTCTATGCTGCCAAACGGCTCAAACATCTTCCTCACATCTGCGTCCGTCTGCTGCTTTCCCAGCATGCCCACGAACAGCTTCCTGTCTTCTAAGGGAAAGGAGGGCGCCAAGATGGGAAGGAGGGGGGAGGAAAGCGGGATGGTGACATTGAAAGAGAGATTTAAAAGAAAAAAAGGGAGACAAAAGGAGGTTTTTGAGACTCAGAAACTGGAGCTTGCATTACTCCAAATCTCCACCAGAGGGCAGCAAGACGAGCAGAGCAGCAAACAGCATCTGGCAGTGACTCAAATGTTTGTCTCTTTTGTGAAGCTGCTGCTCCCTGAAGGATCAAACCAACCTTCCAGAGTGCTGGAGCCCTTTCACTTCACATCGTGACACATTTCTGAGCGCCAGAATACGACGGCGTCAAGCGCCAGGCGGCTCCTGCTCAGATACAACCCCGAGATGACAACAGGGTTTGATGAAAATGTCAAATAATCGACACGAGGGAGGAAACGCAAAGGAAAAAATGAGGCTAAACAAACTGAGCAGCAAATATTTCAGTCAGATCTGAAGAAAACACCTAAAAATATGTTTTATTTTTGCTTTTGTACTGAAAATGAGTAAAATGAATGTGTTTAAATATCATTAAATGTCTATTTTTATTCTAAAAATCTAACTTGTCTTTAAAAATTCACTCTGATCATCTTCTTTTCCGTTTCCAAACCATTCCCAATCATCTTTTGATTTTGATTATTCAGATTTTAGCTAAAAACAGTTGTTTTCTAGGACATAGTTTCTGCAGAGCGGCCCCGTGCTCTCCCTGTAGCTGAGAGTTCTCTGTTTACATGGTCTCCTGCTAAAATGACAACGGAGTTTGATGAAAATGTGAATAATCAACACGGATGAAGAAACAGAAAAAACTGAGCAGCTAATGTATCAGATCTGAAGAAAAACACCCTAAAATTTTTTATTCTTTTTGCTTTTTTACTAAAAATGAATCAAATAGGTCTTCACAAATGTCATTAAATGTCTATTTTTATTCTAAAAAATTTAACTTGCCTTTAAAGTCACGTTTCAACCATCTTCTGATCTAATTGTGTCGTTTTTTAGCCAAAAAATGTTTGTTTTCTAGGACATAGTCTCTGCAGAGCGGCCCCCTTCCCCTCCCTGTAGCTGAGAGTTCTCTGTTTACATGCTCTCCTGCTAGCTTCCAACCCCAACAAAAATCAACACCAGAGCTGTTTAGACCAGATTCCAGCTCAGATTGGGAAAACAAAAACGTTCATGAATCTACTGGTCTGCATCAAAAGGGGGCGGAGCAAGGAGCTTGTGGCCCCGCCCAGCGTATCTTCTACATCAGTATTACTTTTTTTTAAACTTGAATAAAAAATGCAATTTAAGCTCAATTTTTTTCTAATTTATGTCCTCCGTCATCAGAAAGAAAGTGTTAAAAACTGGATTTTCTTGTGATTCTGATCAATTCAGGTAAACCTTGTGAAAAGTAACTGCTCAGAAAAGTCGAAGCAGATCCAGAGCGGCGCCACCGTCTCCAGGCCTGAACTCATTAAAGGATGGAGTGAAGCGAGGAGGAAAAGTGTCTTCTGCTCGGCTGAGCCGCTCTGAAACTCTTCCAGATAATCCAGCTTGTAATTAGTAAACAAAAACCATCATCTGTGATGGCATTAGTGCACACGGCGTGTTTCACTCGGACGTCTCTTAAGGCACCATTAACCCCTTCACATCAGACGCCGCTTCAGCAGGAATTCATCACAACATGAGCATCAAATCAAGCTGATCAGCATTTGGCAAACATTATTTTCTCATGAAGACGACGGAATATTCATTTGGAAAAACATAATCAGTGTCAGTTTATGGCTAAATAGATCTATAAATACCACACAGTCACATGACCTGGACCTGGGTAGACTCGAATGAGAACATTTTGAACTAGAAAAGTTCTGTTATCTGTGATAATGTTAGTGTGAATGTTTTTGCTGAAAGTTGTCGCTGAAGATGCTGAAGCTTGTTGCTGAAAATAGAGAGGCAATTTACTTTAATTGCTGAAAGGAATTTGCTGAAAATGCAAAAGCTATTTGCAAAATATTAAATTTCTTAAAAGGCTGAACTATAAAATGATGTTGACCTGAATTTCTGGAAAAATGTGTAGTAAAATTGCTTAGAAATCCCTAATTTATGTCAATTTTGCAAAAATATTTAGTGTGTTGCTTAAATATGAGCTAAACTCCAAGTTAGCATAACGTTCCTCAGTAAACTAAATTAGTCAAAAACGTTAGCCTGTTGCTAAAATACAAGCTAAACTCCAAATTACCCTATAAAAACATCAGTAGCCAATAAATTAACCAGAAATGTTAGCATGTTGATAAAATAAACTCCAAATTAGCATAAAAACATCAGTAGATTCCAAGTTAGCCACAAAAAGCTATCACATTGCTGAATTACTAGCTAATCTCCAAAATAGCCTAAAATTCCTCAGTAAACTAAATTAGTCAAAAATGTAAGAATTTTGCAAAAATATTAGCTACACTCTAAATTAGCAAAAAATGTAAAAAGCTAGCACATTGCTTAAGTACTAGCTAAACTCAGAAATAGCCTGAAATTCTTGGGAAACTAAATTAGCCAGAAACATTAGCATGTTGCTAAAATAGAACCTAAACTCTAAATTAGCCCATAAAAATGTCTGTAGATGACAAATTAGCCCAAAACGTTAGCATGTTGCTAAAATATTAGCTAAACTCCAAATTAGCAAAAAATAAAGCTAGGATGTTGCTTAAATACTAACTTAACTCCAGAATAGCGTAAAATTCTTCAGTAAACTAAATTAGCCAAAAACGTTAGCCTGTTGCTAAAATATTAACTAAACTCCAAATTAAAAAAAAAATTCAATAAAGATGAAAACAGCCCATGAATATATTTAAAGGCTTGTTGCTAATCTACTCAAAATGTTGAAACTGGAAGTTTTGGACAGATTTTGCTCAATATTTCAAAATCTGTAGTGTTTATGAATACCAAAAATACAAGCAGTAATGTCCTGAACGAGCTGAACGTTTTGATACCAAGATGCTGAAATGTCTGAAAGTGTGATTGAGTTTTTGTGAGCTGAAAATCGTACAGAAAGGATCAGGAGGATCACTGTAGTGTGAATGTTTACTGAACAATCACACAATTAATCTGATAGATGCTGAAAACATGAGCTAACAGTTCTTTGTTACATGAAGTTTTAACAACAAACTTTCTCATTTCTGAGTTTTTTAATTGAAAAGTTTGAACTTAAATTGGATTTTAACAATCTAACATTTCAAAAAAATGCTTTTAACTTTCCTAGAAGCAAATGTTGATCAGTTTAAAGTGAGAAGACGGCTCGGCTCCTGTCGACTGCCTTTGAATCCTCCATAGTCCTGCAGGATCTGCTGCAACATTTCAACATTTCATTTGGAGAACTGAAGTGAGGCATCATTTCAGTAGGTGGACGTGTGAGTTCACAGTTTACGCTCAGATTAGACAATGTTCGCCGTTTTGGACTTAAAGCTCTGGTAGTCGATTTAAATGGAGGCACAAATCTGGGGGGGGCACATCTTATTGAGTAACTATAAGCTAACAGAGGCATGATGGGTAAATTGTGATGCATCTGCATTTATCTGTTCAAACTGGGAGTTTCCAGGAAAATGAAGCTCTAATCATGATACTCCCTCCACTTCAAACCCCTATATTGTTAGAAAGACACCGGTTTGCCAGAGCTTACATCATAAAGACCACGCTGCAGCTTAACTCCACACTCCAAGTAATCTGTCTGCAGCCCCGTCCTGTCAGCGGCTAAATATATTCAGCCCGTTCTGACACAGAACCGGGCCTGAAGAGGCTCTGAACCGCTGGAGTGGATCCGTCAGCCGCAGCGAGCTGCTAACTTTAGCGGCGGCTCCCCGTTTGGACAGGTGCTGCGCGTCGGCGTGGGGGACAGGTGTCTCTTACCTCCTCTGCTCTCGCTGTCCGCCGGCTTCACTTGGATTGGTCGATTCATCTGTGGAGAAGCAGCGACGGTTCAGACTCTAATCCCAGAAACCATGACTCAGCGGGATTTAGAGAGCACAGAAATGGTAAAAAAAAGACATTTACCTCTTATGTGGGAAATGATTTTCATAAACTTGAAAGGATTTTCACATCTTTGTTTTATAATTCACTAAAGTTGAGTGTAAAAGATTAAAAAATGACAAATATTTCATTTTTAGCCCATTAATTTGGAAAATAAGAAAGACATTTAGCTTGAAATTCAGAATAAATGTAACGGATTAAACCTCTTTCTTATATTTTTTACTAACATTACACTTTAAAAACTGAATATTAAGAAAGTAAGAAGACTCTTTTTCAAAAAAGAGTTTTTAAAAAAATTGAGAAAATGTGTCTTAGTGACAAAAAAAAATTCAATAAAATGCTTCGTTAAAACAAATTTTACCCCATTATGATAATTTTTGTGTTTTTTTTTCTTCTTAAAGACATTTTACCCAAGACGTTTCATCAGCACAAAGACGTTCATTGATCTCTTTGAGGATGCTTTGGAATGGGGCGGGGCTACAAGTTCCCTGCTCCGCCCCATTCCAAAGCATCCTATCCTAAGCAGCATATTTTCTACATCACAAAATGTCACAGTTAAGCAAGCAGGAGGAAACCCAGAAAGAGCGACAAGCTCGTTTGTGACCAAAAGGTTTGAGTTAAAAAACCAAACATTAACAAGAACATAAGGCTCAGCAAACATAACGAGCAGAGAAACAGGTATACACTGAAGTGCAGGCAGCTGTGACTGATAACAGGATCCACAGGAGAGAGGGGCGGAGTCACAGCAGCCTGCACAGGAGCAATGGAAAAAATCTCAAAATGAACACAAAACAGGCAGAACACGATACAAATGTGGTCAATTTTTTCATCTGCTCCTGATTCACAATAATTTGGATTAAACATCGCAATAAAAATGTGTTAATAGCAGAAGAAACTTATTTTTTAAAAGACTCTTTACAGGATAAAAAGACTCCTTTTTAAAATAGAAAATGCGTCTTTTCTATGTCTTCCAAGAAAACCTAGAAAAGTTGCATAATAGCCCAAAAAAGGCTAATATGGTGCTAAAATACTAGCGTAACTCAGAATAACCACAAAAAAACTCAGTAGATGCCAAATTAGACAAAAAAGCTAACAGGTTGGTAAAATATTAGCTTAACTAAAAGTGAGCGCAAAAAACTCAGTAGATGCCAAATTAGACAAAAAAGCTAACACGTCACTAAAATATTAGCGTAGCTAAAAATTAGCCAAAAGAAAAGCTAACACAATGATAAAATACTAGATTAACTCAATATTAGCCCAAAAATTCTTAAAAAATACCAATTTGGCTAAATAAAAAGCTAGCATCATGCTAATATACTAGCTTAACACCGAATTAGCCTTAAAAACCTCAGTAGATGCCAAAATAGCCAAAAAAGCTAACACAATGCTCAAATATTAGCTTAACTTTGAATTAGTACAAAATTGCTAGAAAAAAATTAAAATGCCTTAAAGTTGTGAATACCAAAAGTTTTTCAGACATTCTTCTGACTCCACTGAGAGATTTTTTATATATTTACAGAAATTCTGCCGATGGAGGAGGAACTGTTTAGATTTTTCTAAGAGGCCTGTAACTGCAGATCGGTTTTTCCTTTTTTCCTAAAACATTCTTTCATGTAAATGAAATAAATCTGACTTTAAAGTGGCGTGCACAAAGTGGCGTGCACGTGCGTTCCCCCCTGTGTTTCCTTGTTTTCCTCTCCGCCGGCGTAACGGCGGCCGGCATCATCAGCTGACACAGATATCTGCAGTGTCATCCAGCAGCTCCTCTTTTCTCCCCCCACCTCCTCTGCTCTAATCCCGCCCCCTCTCCCTCTCCCCCTCCTATCACACAAAACCAGGAAAAGCACACACCCACGCAGGATTGGGGAAGTGATAAGATTAAGAACACTCGCCAGCTAATCTGGATTAAAGGAGCACGCAGCATCAGAAAACAGAGCTGGGGAGGGACAGCTCTCCCTCAGACATCTACGGAAACAAAGAAGGAGAAAGGACCCCCCCATGAAGAAAAGAAGAATGGACCTTTTCATAAATAATCTAGATCCAGCCTCGCCATCATCCCAGATGTAACTAAAGCCCCCCCCCCCACCATGATGGACAGAAACAGACAAAGAACAGACTGAAGGAGGCCGGATTGAGAGGGGGAGGGGGGTGTGAAAGGAGGCGAGGAGGTGGAGGCCTCAGAGTGACACTCTGTTAGCCGGAGCTTAATGAAGGTCTTAATTATGGAGCGGCTGACATTTCAGCCCGTCACCGATCCCGTGACACTGATTGATCCGCCGTGATCGCTCATCGATCGGCGCAGCGGTCGCGCGTCCGTCAGCCGGGACTGGCATGAGCAAACGCCTGGACCTGAAATACCAGCGGCACCTGCGGCAGAGGCCTCCCGGTCTCCTCGTGGAGAGCCTCCAATTGATCGCGCCAATTAGAAGGATGATGGAGGGCCGAGGTGTCAGAGCCATCCTCCGATCGGTCACGCAGGAAGCCGGCACCGGAATATTAATCCGAGACTCATCGTTCGCTTACTGTTTTACTCCGACAGAGGCCGAAACATGCAGACCATTCGTTTGACCTTTGACCTCAGGAAGAGCCCTCCATCTTGAATTTCCCGCCAAAAAAAAAAATCAGCTTTACAAATGTAAACTTCTCCTGGGAATTTCGATCGAACTCCTCAAGCATCCACCATCAGCCTAGATTTGAAAAATGCAAAAAAAGGGGCGGGGCTGAGCGAAGGAGGTGTGGTCTGGATCTGTAACTGATAGTGAGGTTGGGTTGATTTTTGTCGTCCACCTTCTCCAGAGGCGCTCATGGTCCAGACTGAAAGGACTGTGTCTGAGTGGTAAAATGACGCTAGCATTACAAGCTAATAAAGGCTAACGTATTAAGCTAACGATTCCAAGTGAAACGTCCATTGCTAATCCATCACCAGGACAAAGTTCGCTGGATTCAATTGCACTAAACCGCTGTTGCCTACCTTCCAAGTCCACTGGAAGGTTTTGCAAATTTAGCATGCGAGCCATGCTAAAACTAAGTCGCTAACAACCGACTGATACAGAATCAAAGATGGGCGGGGCTTTTATACTGCTGCTGCAGAGCATGATGACGTCAAGCTTCTGAGACTTGCACCATTTGATCAATCACAAAATTCAACTGTAATACCTCGTGTCAACCTGTAGGGGGCAGCACACAGACGGTTTGGACTAGAATTTCATGAAGTTATTTTAAATGATCAAAAATGTGGCAAGGACCAACAGACAGAATTTTTAAAGCCACATTTGTGGACAAAAAAAAGGTTATTGAGTTTTTGGTTCGGAAGTTTGTCGATTTTGAACGCCGTTAGCAAGGCTAGCTCGCAAAAGTGGCACGCATGTTTTTTTAAAGATGTTTTGCAAAAATTGGAATCGTTGCTAGCTAAAATGATACGACATAAACATTTGAGGAATGTAGCTAAAAAAATGTCAGTTGCCAAGGAAACCAAAAAAATTACTTTTAACGATTCTTCTAAAAGTGACATCAATCTGTTCGTCAACTCCAGATGATTAAAACATAAAATTGTTGCTATGGAGATAAACCAACAGAAAAGTCACCATTTGAAAAAAACTTTTTTGTTTTTATTTTTTATTTTTTGGCAAGGTGGCAAAACGGGAACATTGAGGGGCGTGTAGCGCCTGTGGACCATCCAACGACCAGCCAGCACCAAGTGAACCCCAAATAGTTTAAAAGCGGGCAGAAAATGTAGGCTGGCGAGCTCCACTGGCCAGGATCCGGCAGAGCTAGCGCCGTCCACTTACGCCAACGTGGGCAAACACAGGAGGGGCCACCACGGAAACTGCGAACAAACCCATTCGGGGGCCACATTTTCTCCCCACTTGTGGGACCCCTTGGCTTTGCTAGCTGGGAGATTTACATTTTCTTAATTCTTACATTAATTGTTTTTCTTTACCTGTTTTTAGTTTTAGTTTTAGTCGGGAAAACAATTAGACTCACTAAGCTAGCTTACCCACTGAGACAGCGTAGTTTGCTAGCAAGCTCCGTTGTAGTAAGCTCTGCTGTATCGAGCAAGCAAGTTCTGCTGCAGTGAGCTCCAACGTAGCATGCTAACAAGCTCCTCTGTATTGAGCTAATGACCTCCGTGGTATCGAGCTAGCGACCTCCCCTGTAGCATGTTAGTAAGCTCAGCTGTAGCAAACTAGCAAGCTCTATTGTATCGAGCTTGCAATTTCATGTGTTATGAGCTAGCGAGCTCTGCTGTAGCACGATAGCAAGTTCCTCTTTAGCAAGCTAGCAGGCTCCACTGTATCGAGCTAGCGAGCTTCTCTGTAGTGAGCCATCGAGCTCTGTTATAGCGAGCTCTGTTATAGCGAGCTCTGTTATAGCGAGCTCCGCTGTGGCTAGCTAGCGAGTTTTTTTGTCCACCAGGCGGCTGATTAGCTTAGCGAGCCAACCCACTGAGTGCCCACCTAAGCTAATGTGGACAAATCCAATCGGGGCCACATTTTCTGCCTCCTTTTAAACCATACGACTCACCTGGCCCTGCTGACTGGGTCTGAATAAAAACCGGATTAAAGGTTGTTTCTGTACTTGGTTACGAGAGCCGCTTTCGTTTCGACTCTTGAGCTTAAATTTGCTTTCAGAGATGAAGAAGCACTTCATTTAATAAAAAGTGTTCATCGATGGAAGAGCTTTGAGATGCTTTGAATTCATTAAAAAGGACAATATGATGAAGACACTTTGATACTTAAAGATGCTAAATCTGTTGGTGAGTTTTTAGCTGCGGTTGGATTTCTTTTTTAAACCTCCCGTCTTTGCTGCAGGAGAACAAACATTGAAGGCGGCGGCGGCGGCGATAAGGAGCGGCGCAGCAGATGGCTCAGGAGATTGGAATTAGAATATACAAGAGGGAAAACAGTGAGAAGTGGAGACCATAAAGGCTGCACCACTTCAGATCGGCACGGCAACCGGTCCTGCTGCTCTGACGAGGCCGGCGCTCACATGGCCATCGCCATGACAACCCCGCCGACGAGAGCCTCACATCAGGTAAACAAGGTTACCCTGAGCAACGGCAGGAAGAGATGCATAAAAAAATGATCATAATAGATGAGAAGGACAAAGGGAGCCGGGGGGGTCAGGAGATGAGAGGATTACAGGTCTGAGGGAGTAAAAATGGAGGCGAAACACAGATCAGAGGCGCTGAATTATTGAAAATGGTGTGGAGCGGATTTACGCCTGTTGAACGTTCGCTCTGCCTCGAGAGCAGAAGGAAGGAGGAAAACATCTCCCTCTAAGCCTCCACCACCAACACTTTACTGTAATTTGCTCCCTCCGTCCTCCTCCTCCGCCGCCTCCTGTTGCTCCCGCCCCTCCCCTCGGCTTGTTTACAAAAACAGTCCTATACGGAGCAGAGACATCACCGGAGCAGGACCTGCCCGACCCCCCCCATGCAAACACAGGCGTTATATAAAACACGGAGAGGCTCCTCCTGAGATCCTCCACGCCGTTTGCTCTCTGTGGTGCCGCCCGGGGATTTGACCGGGATTAGGAGAAATTAAACCCGTAGATTATCCAATAGGATGGCAGCTACGGCCCGTCCACTCACGCTGAGGTGTGGCTGTTTTGGTGGAAGGATTTGGGTGGGGGTTCGGACTGTTTACACTCATCATGACATTTGCTCTC